>NW_025346516.1:0-2055 GCF_016433145.1 Gracilinanus agilis | reverse complement strand
GGAAGAAAGGACATGTAGACACACACACACACACACACACACACACACACACACACACACACATACACACACACACATAGTATCTTGTTGCCCCTTTCTAATATCACACAATATATTCCTCAGACAAGGTTAGCCCATGGGACAAAGTAACTTGTGGTTCTGTGTATACCAAGAAATATAGTTCATAACATGTATCTATATGTTAATTCTTTTCTAACCAACTAGAAAAAATGACGGCTCAAAACAAAGTATTTAGGTAAATAATATTAAGAAAAAAAAAACAATGGGGACAAGTAGGTAGATCCGTGGTAAGAGAGCCAGGTCTGAAGATAGGATATCCTGGGTTCAAATCTAGCCTCAGAAATTTCATAGCTGTGTGACCTTGGACAAATCACAATCCCAATATCCTAGGCTTTACCCCTCTTCTAGTTGGAACCAATATTCAGTATTGCTTTTAAGACCCAAGTTAAGGGTTTAAAAAAAAAGAAAGAGAGAGAGAGAGAGAGAGAGAGAGAGAGAGTAAACAATAAAATATTCCCACCCTAACACTGGGCACATTCTCTTACAATTTCAAAAATTTTCAGTGGGAAAAGTAAATGTAAAGAGAGAATAGATGTCAACAACAATAATAAGTAATATTATCTAATTACTGATTAAATATTTACCAACTGCTTAACTTTTTTATATCCTACATATAGGGAACCTGAGCAAACATGTTGAGGTCATAGATAAAGAGAACATGCAAAATCATGGAACACATGAAGAGTGAGTGGCTTGTGTATAGAAAATACACACTGCCATTACACACATAAATGATGTAGGTACCTGAAATGCACACATATAGGGTCATGCATAGAAAACCTGCGTGGCTGAGGGCACATTTTTGGAAAAGAACATAGTTAAGAATAACTTCTGGTCAAGGTATACAAATAGGGGAGTCTGTACTGGGTATTTAGAATCTGTTACCCTAAAACTACGATCCTCAGCACCCCACTCACTTCCTGTCATTGCGTGCTGATGTAGACAGGATATAAATTGGGTGCAGCCCCATCTCTGGGGCTCTTTCCTTCCTGTCGAGGCATTGGTGGGCCAGGAATTTTTGAGCAGGTAGAAAAACTGAGTCACGTGGTTCTGTTTTGTCAGATAATAAACTTTATAAAAATAATACTTGAAGTATTGCACATTAATTTAAATCTTATATAGAAAATATTTGTTGCCAAGGAACACATGGCAGGGCATACAAGTAAGGCACACATGTGGCCAGGGTACATAATAGATGGAGACATACTTAGGGAACATGTGTGGCCAGGGTGAAGGGATGCATGAGAAATGTTTGAGTTTAGGGGTTGGGAGGGGAGTGCAATTGTCACCTCTAGATGTTACTGGTTATTGATATATCCTAATAATATCATTATTGTGTACCATGCAGGCATACTATCTGATGGTCACCCGTGTTAGAAATTTGCTTCAAACAATGCCATACATGTAGACATGATGTGTAATCTCTACTATCTTTCCTACATACAGACCTCTGTATTTCTGTGCCTGGATCATGAGTCATTCTAATGTATGTGCTCTTCCACCAATGTGCCCTTAACCGTACATGTTTTCTATGTGTGACTCTATATGTGTGCATTTTAGGCACATATGTGTCTAAATCACTATGAGGCATTGCTTCCTACTGATCTTGCAAAATATGTGCCTTACAAATTTAGGTGGCTCTGTTTCCACATTCTGGCATCAGCCAGCATTTTCATCTAAGGGGATATGTCATCTCTCTTTCACATCAAATCACTATAAATATTTGTTATAGATATTTTTAGAAGGTCAGAGCCCTCAAAAAAACAAATCATTGAACTAGGGAAATTTTTTCAATAGCTTTTCCTCCCATATGGGGAATTTGTCAATTCTCAGAACTTTGGTTATAACCGGATAAGAGGTAAGAGGGTGGAGCACTCCCATTACCTGGAAAATCCATGTAAAATGTTAGCCCTCTCTTTTCATCAGCAAAGAAGTCTGATTATTTTCTTTTTCTTTTGTGGGGTGTTTATAATA
>NW_025346515.1:0-5897 GCF_016433145.1 Gracilinanus agilis | reverse complement strand
AAATTATATATTATATTATAAATATCCAAAGTATACATTATACTTCTATATTAAATTAAACTATTATAAATTTTAAAATATCCCTTGAAATCCCATGGAAAACATCATCATTCTTTTGTTTGGCCCAAGGGGCCGAATCCAGAAGCCATTAATAGTTGCAAAAAGACAAATTTAAGCTTGATTCTAGGGAAAATTTCCCAACCAGTAGAGCTGTCCCAAAATAGAAAGGATAACCTCAGGAAGAGGAGGGTTTCTCTTTCCTGGGGGTCTTGAGCAAAAATCTATCACCTGTTAAGAATGATATATTGAGGTTTGTTTTTCAGCTTTGGGTTTGGACTGGTTAACCACTGAGTTCCCTTTCAACTCTGAAATTCTGAGATTCTATGAGTTCTCTTAATTAGAAAGAGTCCTAGATTGTGGCCCAAAGAATATTTAATTAATGGAGCAATGCCATTTTAAAGCGGACTCTAGTGATAGGCCCTGAGATTTTCTCCATAAACACATACTATTTAACTTTTTATCAAGTCAATCCATCAAACATTTGTTGAGAGACTACTATGTTTATGGACCTAAGGGATACAATGCTGAAAAACAATGTAGGTTCTGCCTTCACTCAAGCAATATCTTATAAAGCAAATCTTTATTTGCTTCATAATATATATATATATATTTAAGCTCCTGATCTGAGTTGCTCAGCTCTCTCAGGGAATCACTCCTAAATTTCTTGTAACTTAATACCTGAGATCCTGAGCTATATAACAGATGTGCCAACTGCTTCTAGATGTCAAATACCACTCCCTCTGTAGACATGTCCCAAGAACAGAAAGGAATTTGGATTCAAAAGATGAAATGTCTTGGGTAAATGTGTTACAGTATAAATATTTAGATTCAGAGGTTCAGATCTTAGTTCTTCCACTTACTATCTATGTGACCTAGAAAAAGTCACATAATTTCTATAAGCCTCAACTTCCTTATCTTAATGAGGACTTGGGCTGAATGATCTCCAAAAGCTCTAAATCAATTATCCTAAGAACCCTTGTTTGGTATGTCAGAACAAAAGGAAATTGCCCCCAAATTTCCAAGATGAAAATTTACCTCTTCAGAAACATGACTCTCATTTATTTTTCCATCATTATTCTGAAAAGTTCATGAATGTTCCAAAACATTCTTCATATGGACAACTGTTGTGAATGTTGCATAACAGTGTGACATAAAATGACATTCCCCTGAGGCCATTCAACAAATGGCAACCAGAGAACTATTTAGGATGTTGGTTTCCATTTATTAGCCTGAATTGAGTCTAAGAGAGTCCTGGAGAGGAGGCAAGCAGGATCTTTCATAAGAATTTCATATGGAAAAAAGAGTTTCTCCTTCAAAGATACCTGGATGTGAAAACTAACAAAGACTCTTAGAAACTGAAAACAAAAATATTAAGAAAAGGAAAAAGCTCATAAAATCACCTATTGAAGATCCATCAAAAGAACACTTTTCTCTACTTACAGAGTTGAGAGATTAAGAAGAGTAGAGGAGGAATAGAATATATGGAGATAGAGACATGTGACTGTTAACCACTCTGTTCTCCTATTAGTCATTTGAGGAGCAACCACTGCTTAGAGCAGAGAGGAATAAGACTTCACATTGTCAACAAGAGTGCATGGAGGGAGCAGCTGGGTAGCTCAGTGGATTGAGAGCCAGGCCTAGAGATGGGAGGTCCTAGGTTCAAATCTGGCCTCAGACACTTCCCAGCTGTGTGACCCTGGGCAAGTCACTTGACCCCCATTGCCCACCCTTGCCACTCTTCCACCTATCAGCCAATGCACAGAAGTTAAGGGTTTAAAAAAAATGATTAAAATGTATGCATGTTATTACATAATAACAATATATTTTATTTTTTAATATCATAAATATATACAATTTCTTCTTTAAAGTTAAAATAATAAAAAATTAAAGTTTGCAAAAAGGACACAAAAGCCAAAAAACTTTACTTGAATTTTCCATGTCATGGGGAACGCTATGCAATATGGAAGAGATACCTGTATTTTCAGAGGAAATTGGGGGAAAGGGAGGGGAAAGATTAGTTCTTCCATAGGATAGACATAGGGCAGTCATGGTGAACCTTTTAGAGACTGAGTACCCAACTGCAACCCTCACACCACAAGTGAGCTCCAGGTCTTACCCCAGTCAGGGAAGGGAGGAAGCACACCCATGGGCTGCTGGGCAGAGGGGCGGGTGATGTGAGAAATGTCCTCAGGTGTGGTGGAGAGGGAGAGGAGCAGCCCACTCTGGCACACATGCCATAGGCTCGCCAACATGGACGTAAGGAATCCCCTTTTTTACTTTCCCAGTCAGAGAATCTACATTCCAATGAACCACAAAGCTTTAACAAACATGAAGAGGAAGGTGATTGAGATGCCAGGTTGAGAGAAATTCCCCTATTTGTAAGCCATTAGGCTTCTCCAGATGGTTTGATACTGGTGCCAGATGGAACAATAAGGTCTTATGTTGATTACAGGAGCATTCATGCTGGTACTAAAGAAAATACTGAGCCTCTTTTGAGAACAGATGATCTGATAGGAACTAAGACATCTCCACCATAGATTTGTATAAGCAGTATTTGCAAGTGGAAATGTTTGTTTTAAATTCAGGGAAGTGCTATTTGGAAGTGTCTAGCAGACTCCCTATGGACACGTGGGGACTTTGAGACTACATTTCCCGTGATCCAATGGGTTTTCCGGTTTCCAGTTTTGGATGGGGGGATGTCAGACCTCCCACACACATAGGACAGTTTAAATTCGGAGGAGGGTCTAGAGAAGGCCTCTTGGTTTTGCTGAGTGGCTGACTGGTGTATGAGAGGGACAAGATGGGCTCCGGCGGTAAATTTAAAAGATAGGCGCGGTCATATATATTTTACCAGCATGGCCATGGCTTTAATTAAACTACTAATTTCTCTTATTATATCAGTCTTTATCATTTTTAATCTTAACTGAAATAACCTCAGGACCTGAGAAAAACAGCATTTCTCTCTAAATGGGGGCCCTATTAGTGTTTTTCACTTAAAATATTATTGATATTTTTTCTTTTTCAGTCACTTAATTGCCTAATATATCATCCTTTGCCCATCAGAAAATTAATCTTTATAACAAAAGAATTTGGGCCAGTTAGGTGGCAGCCGATAAAGCACTGGGCTTGGAATCAGCAAAACTCATCTTCAAAAGTTCAAGTCCAACCTCAGATACATACTAACTGTTTAAACCTGGAAAAGTCAAGTTGACCCTATTTGCCATAGTTACTCAACTATAAAATGAGCTGGAGAAGGAAATGGCAAACCACTCCAGAATCCTTAGTGCAAAAACCCTCAAAATGGGATCAAGGAGAGTGGGACACCACTGACATGACTGAAAAACAAAAAAAGAAAGAATTCAAAAGAAAAAAGCAATCTGGACAAAATAGCTAACGTATTACGCAAGTCACACAATAGGTATTGTATTTCATACCCATAGCCTCTTTCCTCCACCTCCCAATCCCTGAAGGAACAAAAGTGGGAAAATGACTAGTGATTTGATTTATTCCTTTGTAAACTCTTTTACACTGTATTCTGTCTTCCAGGCCATCTCTATACTATACACCCAATCCCCTAGCCTTCGTTCACCTCCCTTTTGCATTAGATATATCTCTCCATATTTATCTTGTATATAGAGAAAATGTCCCAAAAGCCTTATTGAAGTATTAAGCTATTAAAACTCTGCCATTAGAACAGTAAGCTCCCTGAGAGTAAGGACTGCTTCTCTTTTGCCTTTGAATGCCCATAGCACAACACCTAGGATATAGGAGGCACTTAAGAAATTTTACATGTTGATTGGCAAATGGAGAGATTGAAGGAATAATTTAAAAGGCTTCAGAGACCTCCTATAGATTGAAAAATGTTAAAAGGTGATCCAGTAGAGAGGGCAACCTCAAAGAAAGCAATTCATCCCCTCAGGTGGTGGGAGAAGTGTAGCCCTGCTTAATTGCAAAGTTACATCATAGACTGGGCGCCAGCTGGAAGTCTCACCCCCAGCCCAATCCTAAATGCTTCATGATTATTTCTGTCCAGGCTTTATTCTATTCTGACATACTTGCGCAAGGTTCTGAGGAAACCCTTTTAAATCTTTTCCAAAACCTCTGAAGCTTTCTTTCCCCTCTAACCCCCATGCACACACACTAATATTTTATTATTTCCCCCCAATTACTTGTAGAAACAATTTTTAACATTTGTTTCCTGGCATTTTGCAATTCAAATTCTTGAAGCTTTCTTTTAAAATTTTTTTCTGGGGAGTTGGGAGGGAAATACCTTTTTTCTTTTCATGCCCTTCTGAAACCAGTTTCTGGGAAAGATGTCAGAGAATTTTCACTTGAGATATTGTACAGAAACTAAAAGCATTTTGAAAGGAACTCCAAAGCATTGAGGACAGAAACTCCAAGTCTTCAAGGTAACCTCTGTCAACTGTGGCTTGAACAAAGACAGAAGCTAGCTGACTCCTTCCTCTCTCCGTGAAGGTGGAGGAAATCTCTAGAACTGCACAAACATTGTTTTCCTCTTGTTTCCTGTGTCAGCATTATGGGATAGAAGAGACAGGGAGATCAAAGGGGAAATGGCATGGAGCTTCAAGCCCATTTGAGCACTAGAAACTTTCATTGCTCCTACTTTTTCTCCTGGTAAATAATTTTCTTTTTAAAATCCATGGTTCTGTTGTTGCTTGCAGGATTGAACTTGTTCTCGTTTAGAACAACATGGTTTGTTGAGAAGGGGCTGGTGGTGGTTAGATTGTTTGGGAAATACATGATTAGGAAACAGCTAAGAGTCATCTGTTTTCCCAAACAAAGAAAGGGTACTGGAGGAAGTAGGAGGGATGCTTGCTGGACAGTCCCTGAGGGAACAAAAGTAGAAAAATGACCAGTGGCTTCACTTATCCTTTGTAAACTCTATTACACTACACTCTGATAGAACCAGAATGAAAACAACTGCTCGTCTTTAGCTGAAAAAAAAAATGAAAAAAGGAAAGCTTGGAGAAATCAGCTAATCCATCAATTGATATTGATTATGTGCCTCCCAGGGGCCAGGCACTGTGCTAAATTCTAAGGACAAAAAGGGAAAAAGACAAAAAAGAAGCTGACCTTGATCTGAGGGAGCTTACACTCTATCATTCTAACCAAGGAAACTCACATGGACATAAATAAGCATGTGTGTGTACATACATGTATTTATGCAAATACATTTGTATATATACACATATGTGTATCTATATATGCACACACATGGGCAAGGTACATACTATATATTTTTTGTATGTATACACATGAATGTATCTATACAAATACAGCATCCCAAATGTTTTACTGCAGTTTTAAGCTTTTAAAACTTAAATACACACAAATTCACTTCTATTAGACACAAGTGAATTTATTAAAATGCATTTATACATAGGTTATCCCAAATGCCTTACAATTTAAGTTTTAACAGCTAAATGCTAAGACATATATGACACCAGATATATATGTGTTTATTATGTATGCAATTTTTAAAAAATTTGGACTACTGGGCAGAGGAGTGGGTGAAGTAAGGAATGTCCTCAGAGTGCAGAGAGCGGGGAGTGGCCAGAGTGCTTTGCTCCCCTCCAGTTCTGCCTCCTGTAAACCTCCCACCTCACCCCCTGTGCACTCCCATTGGGCTACTTAGCAGAGGAATGGGGATGTGAAAAAATGTCCTCAGGCATGGTGGAAAGTGAGAGGGGAACAGTTCCACCCAAGTCCCTCTGCCTTTCTAGTAACAAACTCTGGAGGTGGGGGCAGCTGCATGCCCACAGAGAGAGCTCTGCATATCGTCTTTGACACCACTGCCATAGGTTCACCATCACTGG
>NW_025346514.1:0-2016 GCF_016433145.1 Gracilinanus agilis | reverse complement strand
GGCTATTCTGTCTCTTGGTTTCCTAACCATCTCTCTTTTAATATGAGCTAGCCACTTAGCCTATTGGTGTCAGGTCCCCCTCCCACCTCTTTAGAAGAGAAAAATGAATGCTTGCCTACTTCACAGGAGGATTGAGAGAATTAATTAATGTTTGCAAAGGGTTTTGCAATCCTGTGGTGTCTTCCATATAGGAGGACGAAAGTGTTGGTGTAATGAGGATGAAGACTAAATTCAGGAGGGGAAAAAAAGTCCTGTATTTGTTAGATTCCATTCCCATTCATTCCCTTTTGACATTTAACAAAGTTCTTTCAGTCTTTTCAAAGTTAAATAAGAGAATGTCAATGTCATTCCTTTGATGAAGCCATCAGAAAATATTTTTTCAAACTTTTATGTGAGACAAAGAGCTGGAGCTGAAACTCTTCACGTGGGGGAGGGCTCAAAGCCTTCTTCAGCATTAGGTGACAATATCTCCATGTAAACGGACAGCAAAGTACTGAAGAAAGGCATCTAATTCCCTGTGCTAACCTATATCTCTGAGCCTTTCTCTTACCCAGTCTGGGGAAAGAAAAGTGTTTTGGAGTTGTAAACCACAAAAAGCACCAACTCCACCCAAAGAATAACAATTGGAGAAGTCTGAATTCTCAGTTGATAACTCTTGTTCAAGAAATTACTAGATACTGGATACAGGATACTGACTTCATAAGTTATTTTCATATTGTATGAGCAATAAATAAATATATGAATGTCCATAAATATGGGTAAATAGATGAATAAATGTCTATTATTGGGCATAACAGAGTCTATCCTTCAGGTATTAAAATCAGGAAGATAAGGGGTAGCTCGCCTTAAATTTGAGTGGTCTCAGAGAGACTCAAGTCCCTGAAACAGAAAACTAACCAAAGGAATAGCTTTGAGTGTGAGAACATTAGCAAACAAAGAGAACTTCACTCTTTGTCCTAAGGAGATTTGTGCCTGCCACAACAGATGCCTTAAAAGAAATGAACCAACTTCTATCTGGAATTTGAACCAACTTCTATCTGGAATTCTAGGCACAAGCAGACAAATTAATTGGTAAAGAAAAAGAAAAGTCAAACATGGTTTCTTTGCTTTTAGGTCTGTTTCCGTTCTCAAAGAGTTATGAACCTTAAGCTTTGGAGGTAAAAATCAAACAAACAAACAACAAAAAAAAATTGTAAAGCCAATGAGGAAGACATAGCAATATAGCCTGAGACGGAAACTTTAAAGAGTCAGAGAGGACCTCCAAAGCCACTTTGTAGAAGCAACCATGGGGTGAAGAAGTTAGAGCATATTTGGGAAGATCTGAGTTTGAATACTGTGCCTCAGATACTGGCAAGTTATGTGACACAGGATAAGTAACCTCTTAACTTCCTTCAAGCTCAGTTTCCTCATTTATAAAATGGGAATAATAATAGCACCTACCTTCCAGTGTTCTTGTGAGAATCAAATGGGGTAACAAATCGCTTTGCAAACCTTAAAGTGCTAAGGAAATGCTAGTTATTTTTCTTAATATTCTTCTTGTTGTTGTTAGCCCAGTAGGATTAAGTCTGACAGTATCTGGTAGAAACTCTGAAACTAAAAGAACAGAAGCTGACTCAACAACATCTGGTGGAAATTATGCCTCCAGTGAAGCAGTTTCCAGGGAAGAAAGCAGTATCCATCAGAATAACCTCTTTTGGAGACAATGTGACCAATAGAGCTCAAGACGGAGTACACCTAATGGGAGCAGAGCAAGGACATCTCCAAACCACACCTTTGGCCCTGCAACATAAGCACTATGATTTGTCTTTCCACATATATGTCCTGATCATATGGGTTCCCTACCATTGTAATTTCCCCTTAGAAAGTGTAATATTGTATGTACTTTTAGTTAGAGATCTTTAGAAATATAAGCTGGTTATGTCAAATTTTCTAATTCATTAGGAATTCTAGGGGATTCATTGGGGAGACTAGGTATGTAAATCTGGGAGATTTCAACATGCTCACCTCCCAGTGGAA
>NW_025346513.1:0-9586 GCF_016433145.1 Gracilinanus agilis | reverse complement strand
ATGCTCTCTTCCTCTCCTTCTTATAATAGTATTTGTCCCCTCTCCCTCCCATGCCCTCTTTGTGTGTAATAGAATATCCTATTTTCTTATTCACTCAAGTTTCTCTTGGTGTCCCCTGCTATTCACCCCCTCTTTCCCATCCCCCATGCCATCTTAGATTATTTAGTGTTTCACCCTCACCCTGTGAATTATTCTTCTGATTACTATAATAGTGAATATTATAATAGTGAATAGAGTTCACTACAGAGAATTATACATAACGTTTCTCTACGTAGGAATACAGATAATTAGATCTCACTGAGGCCCTTAAAAAGGCAAATTTAAAAATTATAAGTTTTCTTTCTTTCCCCTCTGTATCTTATTTACCTTTTCATGTTTCTCTCGATTTTTGTGGTTGGATATCAAACTTTCCATTCAGCCCTGGTCTTTTCTGTGCAAATACCTGGAATTCTTCAATTTTGTTGTATGCCCATACTTTCCCCTGGAAATATATAGTCAATTTTGATGGGTAGTTGATCCGTGGTTGCAGGCCTAGCTCTCTTGCCTTTCTGAATATCGTATTCCAAGCCTTGCGATCTTTTAGCGTGGAGGCTGCCAGATCCTGTGTGATGCTGATTGGTGCTCCTTGATATTTGATTTGTTTCTTTCTGGCTTCTTGTAAGATTTTTTCTTTTGCTTGGAAACTCTTGAATTTTGCAATTATATTTCTGGGTGTTTTCTTTTCTGGATTGAATGTTGCAGGTGTTCTATGCATCCTTTCAATGTCTATATTGCCCTCTTATTGTAGGACTTCAGGGCAATTTTGCTGGATTATTTCTGTTAGTATGGAGTCCAGGTTTCTATTAATTTCTGGTTTTTCTGGAAGACCAATTATTCTCAAATTGTCTCTTCTAGACCGGTTTTCTTGGTCTGTCACTCTCTCATTGAGATATTTCATGTTTCCTTCTATTTTTTCAGTCTTTTGACTTTGTTTTATTTGTTCTTGTTGTCTTGAGAGATCATTAGCTTCTAATTGCTCAATTCTAGCCTTTAGGGATTGGTTTTCGGCTATAATCTTTTGGTTTTCGGCTATGATCTTTTGATTTTCGGCTGTAATCTTCTGGTTTTCGGCTATAATCTTCTGGTTTTCGGCTATGATCTTCTGGTTTTCGGCCATAGTCTTCTGGTATTTCTTTTCAATCTGGACATTTCTGGTGTTCAATTTGCTTATCAGTTCATTTGGTTTCTGAGCCTCACTTTCCAATTGCAATATTCTACCGTTTAAACTGTTATTTTCTTACCAGATCTCTTCCATTTTCCTCAAAATCTCAGTTTTGAACTCTTCCATAGCTTGTGAGGAGTTTTCCTTATTTGAGGAGGGTCCAGATGCTTGTTTGTTCTCCTCCTCTGTTTGCTCGGTTGTCTGGATTTTCTCTGTGTAAAAGTTGTCGAGTGTTAAAGACTTCTTTTTCTTGTTTTTAATCTTTCTCTTCTGAACTTCCTAAGACTGGGTAGCCATCGTTAGCCCAGCAGCTTCTCAGGTTTATCCTTGCACTCAGGGTCTGTCCGCGTTCTTTTGGCTCCTGAGGTCTGAGTTCTGTTTTTTTCCAAGGTCAAGCCCCCTGATGGTCCCCCTTGCTTGATCCTCTACTGGAGGTTCCTTTACAAGTCTCAGGGCACTGCTTCCACAGTCGTACACCCGTCCACGCTGGTTCCCCACTCAGGGTTTCAGATCTTTAGCTCGTGGTTGTGTCTGCCTCCACCCACGCCTCCGCCCGTGCCTGTGCTCTGAGCCTGTGCTCTGCGCCCTGCGTCTACTCTGCTCCCGCGCTCAGATTTCGCGTGCATTTTTTGGCTTATTGGGGTCCTAAATCTTGCTGCTCTCAGGAACAGGCCCCGGAGCTGCCAATGACTTGATAGGTGCCCCAAACTTGCTCTATTTCTTTTTAGCTGGCTTCGGCGCTATAGGTGTTGTGTGTGGAGGGGGTGGGGGTGGGGTGGTTGCTCAGCCCGCGATTTAGTGAGAGCTGTTTCACCTCTTTATAGCATGGAAATGCCTTGATTCCACATACCTTCCACGCTGTGCCCTGTTGTGGGGTCCCTCAGTTCGTCTGGACTTGTTTTTATGTCCCCTTGAGGAGTTTTGTGTGTTTCGGTCAGGAGAGGTTAAGAGCTGCTTCTTACTCTGCTGCTATCTTAACCCAGAACCTGTCTATAGGGTTTTATGGTTACAACGTACCTTCCTCATTGGACAAATTATCATCATCTTCAGATACAGGTAAAGACACTGTAGTCTCATAATTACTTTGAAGCAGAGGGCTGAATTTGGAATTAAAAAGCTTCTGTTTACCTATCTTGTTACAGTATTCTTTAATCCTATCAAGTATCTAGGGCTTCAATGGAAAGAACAGAATTTGAAGTCAAAAGGCCAAATCCCAACTTTTGACAATTAACTACTTATGTGACCTTGGGTAAGTCACTTAATTTCTCTAGACTTTATTTTCCTCATCTATAAAATGAAAGCATTGGACTGGATTGGAGGTTCCTTCTAGCTCTAAATCTACAAACCAGGGAATTATGAACTAGGAATTCATACCCGAAGACAGGATGAAAGGGAAATGGAAAATGAAGAAAATGACTTGCAGGCTCAGAGATTTGACTGCTTATCTGAAGTTCCATACCAAAGCCTTCTCCTTATCAAACATCATGGCCACTTCAGAACACTTGGTTTGTCAAATTAAAGTGGTATGGACTGTTTTTGTAAGGAAGACAATATCCTTTTCACCAGAGGCAGCCAAGCATAAGTGCAAAGAATGCTAGTCCTGGAATTGAGAGAGACCTGGTTTTAAATTCTGCCTCTGACATATTCTAACAATGACCTTGGATAAATCATTCAATGCATTTCAAACTCAGATTCCTCATCTGTAAAATGGGTATCATAATAGAGCACTTACCTTCCAGGGTTGTTGTGAGAATGAAACACGCTTTAAAAAAACTTAAAGTGCTATATAAATGAGAGATAATAGTTATATTAAGAGATAATAGTGAAATAACAACTTACATTTATTTATTTTTTTAAAATTTTTAATTAATTAATTAAGAATATTTTCCCATGGCTATAGGATTCATGTTCTTTCCCTTATTTCCCCCACCCCCTTCCATAGCCGATGCACAATTCCACTGGGTTTTACACGTGTCATTGATCAAGATATTTCTATATTATTGATATTTGCATTAGGGTGCTTGTTTAGAGACTATATCCCCAATCATATCTCCATAGAGCCATGTGATCAAGCAATTGTTTTTCTTCTGTGTTTTTGCTCCCACAGTTCTTTCTTTGGATGTGGATAGTGTTCTTTCTCATAAGTTCCTCAGAAATGTCTTGGATCATTGCATTGCTGCTAGCAGGGAAATCCATTGCAATTGATTTTGCCACAGTGTATCAGTCTCTGTGTATAATGTTTTTCTAGTTCTGCTCCTTTCACTCTGCATCAATTCCTGGAGGTCTTTCCAGTTCACATGGAATTCCTCCAGTTCATTATTCCTTTGAGCACAATAGTATTCCATCACCAGTAGATACCACAATTTGTTCAGTCATGTCCCAATTGAAGGGCATCCCCTCATTTTCTAAATTTTTCCACTACAAAGAGTGTGGCTATAAATATTTTTGTACAAGTCTTTCCCCCTCTTATCTATTTAGGGTATAAAACCAGCAATGGTTGTTGTGTGGAGATGTAAAGCATGGAATCTCTGCAAAGATATAGGGTGAGGCTGTCCCTGTATCTTTGCAGGGATTCCATGCTTTCCATCTCCACACAACATGATATGGCTGGATCAAAGGGCTGACAGTCATTTAGCGCCCTTTGGGCATACTTCCAAATTACCATCCAGAATGGTTGGATCAATTCACAACTCTACCAGCAATGCATTAGTGTCCTAATTTTGCCACATCCCTTCCAGAATTTATTACTTTCTTTTGCTGTCATATTAGCCAATCTGCTAGGTGTGACATGGTACCTCAGAGTTAACAGCTTACATTTAAAAGGCAGCTGGTAGTAGAGTGGATAGTGTGTTGGGTCCAGAGTGAGGAGGTTCAAATCTGGCCTCAGATACTGGCTAGTTTTGTGATACTGGACAAGTTACTTAACTTCTATTTTCATTAGTTTCCTTAACTAGAAAATGGAGATGATAATAGTATCTACTTCCCAGAGTTGTTTGTTGTGAGGAACAAATGAGATAATATTTGTAAAGTGCTTAGTATGCTGCCTACAGTATAGTAGCCACTTAATAAATGCTTGCTTTTTCCCTCCCTTATTGCTCAAGTAGAGACTGCACAGCCTCTCTCAATGACTTTGCAGTGGAAATCTCTACAGGGTGTGGATTGGATGAGGCCCCCACTGGCTCTGAGATTCTGTGACTCAAATACTACAGAAAGGCAGAAAAATCTCCTCTCTAAGAATCCACACAAATGAACTCTGAGAGTCATGAAATGCCATACAAATATAAAGTAGTAGTAGTAGTAGCATAGTAGTGGTGGTGGTGGTGGTAGTAGTAGTAGTAGTAGTAGTAGTAGTAGTAGTAGTAGTGGTAATAGTGGTAGTAGTAATAATGGTAGTAGTGATGGTAGTGGTAGTAGTAGTTAGTAGAGGTGTTGGTGGTGGTAGTAGTAGTAATATTGGTGGTAGTAGTAGTGGTAGTGGTGGTGGTAGTAGTATTAACAGATGCAAGAAATGCAAATTACATTCCTTTTGACATGATATGCTCAGGTGGTGCTTGCTGACTCTCTGCATCTCCATTGCTCCCTCTGGGAAGTGAGGATAATAATCCTTGGCCTTTTGATCCAACTTCAAGGTCACGGTTTGGGGGTGGGTGAGATTATATTGTATATTTATTCCAAGGCTCTCAAAGAATAAGTATCCATTCAAAGGGATTTGTTACTGACCACCTTATTCTCTCCAATAATATACACAACTATCCTAGTTCTTAAGTGAACATATGTAATCCTGGTGAAGAATGTATATCCTTATCCTTAAAAAAAAAGGTAGGGGCAGCTATTAGCACAGTAGATAGAGTGTCAGGCCTGGAGTTGGGAGGTCCTGGGTTCAAATCTGACCTCAGACTCTTTCTAGCTGTGTGGCCCTGGGCAAGTCACTTAAATCTAATTGCCTAGCCCTTACTGCTCTTCTGTCTAAGACAGAATGTGAGTGTTAAAAAGGAGTTGGGGTGGAGCACCTTGAGCATACTGAGAAGCACCAGTGATAAAATGATGGTGCCTTGTCTGGTGTTTCATAGGCAATTAGTGGAAAAAATCAAGGAGTAAAACCCAGTTCTCCTGACTCCCAGTTCAGTATTAAATACTCTTCTCACAAATTTTGGAGTCTCCTTTTTATAGTGAAGAGGTGTTTTTTGTTGTTGTTGTTTTTTTTTTTTTTCCCAAATCGGTCACCATGTGACTTCCAAGTGATTTCCAAGTGAATTTCTGAGAATTCTTTCTAGCTCTGACCCAGATTTTCTTTGTGATGTCAGACAAGTGGTTTCCCTCTCTGGGTCTCAGTTCTCCTTGCTCTTGAAAGAGACGGAGCCAGCATTTAAGTATTGCTCTACAGAATCCCTCTCAGCTCATGCTATGGCTGTGAGACTCAATCTTATATCTGAAATGGATAATCCTTGGAGGGAGGTTAGCACACGCAGACAGGAATTCTGAGCCCCAGCCCAGTAGACTAACAGTCCTGTTATCTATCCTTTCCCCCAAACAGCATGGGAGTAGTGAGCAGCAAGAAACTGGCTAAGGAGAAATGGAAGCATCAGTGGAATTTTGAGGAGCCTCATATCGTCTTCCCAAAGACGCCTCCCCCACCTCTGCCTCCAGTGGTGAGTGAGCTCATTATCCCCATTTCCAAGCAGAAGTCAGAGGTTAAGGGATGGAGGGAGAGCAGCTCTCTCCAACCCTGTGGTATTGGAGAACACATAATGAACACATTATGAATATCTTGGTAAGACCAAGGAACTTTCTCCCTCCTTTTAGGGGCATCCCTAGAAGCAGGGGAGTCTGCGTCCCCCGAAACCATTCTGTGTGCCTACATATGCACAAACCCATGCCAACATGCATGTATACTCATGTATTCTATGTCTCATGTGTCCAGGGGCAACCAGATTTCAAAGGACAAAAGGGTAATCAGAAAGGAAGTCCGAAAGTCTTGTTTGCAGTGAGACGAGCCTCAAGAGAGCAGCATTGCCTCAGTGGCTTGAGTTGGGAGGATAAGGGGGAGATGGTTGGTATCCAGGCTTGGGGGAGAGGGAGTGAGGAATCAGAACAATTCAGGATGCTTTCAGCTCCCCCTTAGTTAGCAAAGGCACCCTCCTTTCCTCCTCCCAGGGCACTTCCCTGAATAGCCCTAGCCATCCTGACTCCCGAGCCCTGGATTTTCTGGACTCCAGTTCAGCCCTCATCTCCCTTCTTCCCTCGCTCCCATTTCTACAAGGGGCCACTCAGGACATTGTGTTCTAGCGGTGCTCATGCCTTCGCATCTCATTGGCATATGGTTTCAAGCTGGCAGACTGCAGAGACACATGAGCACATCAGTCTTGGGACCCAACCACCCAGGCCCCCCCAGGCATGGCTCCTGGTGTCATATGAGCTCCTGGAAGCCACCGTTAGGACCTCCTTCTGTCCACATGGCCTCAGTGTTCCAAGAGGCGTTGCAAATCCTTGAGATTGTCAGAAGAATCCAAAGGGGGAAGGTTATATTTAACATTTGTTGTGCTGATTTCCAGAGCTACAGATTTTGTTCATAAGTGGAATATATATATATATATATATATATTTGGAGGGGGGGAGGCAATCTCTGCTACCCCCCACCCCCAGCCATGATCAATTTAGATGAGAGGCACCAAAGTGTTCATAACGAGTACTTATTCAGCATCTACTATATGCCTGGCACTATGCTGATCACCGGGCAATCAAGGAATGGCCAAAAGAGCCCACAGTATAATAGGTCTGGTAGAAATCAGTAGCCCTGCTGCTAACCGAACGGCCTTGCACAGGTTGATGAATCTCTCTGAGGCTCAATTTCCTCATCTGTGCAATGGGAATAATAACTCTTTTTCTACCTACCTAATGGAATAGCATATATGAAAGCAGCATGGTAGTGGGGAAAGAACCCTGGCTCTAGAGTCAGAGAACCTGAGTTCAAATTATGCCTTAGACACTTACTACCTGTATGACCTTAGGTAAATCACCTAACTTCTTCTAGGCCTCAGTTTCCTTACCTGCAAAATGAGCAAGTCGGACTACGTTGCTCCTGAGATCCCTTCTAGCTCTAGATATGCTCCTGTAAGCCTTTACACACATACATACAGTATATATAGCATATGTGAATGTGTATGCTATATTGTGTGGGTGTGATACATGGGGGCAGCTAGATGATGGAGTGGATAGAAAGCCAGGCCTGAAGTCATACAGATGTTTTTATTGAATATTTGTTGCAGTGTTATTTTGACAGGTTTCACCATTATAAGGGCAGTTGGGTGGCACAATGGCTAGAATGCCAGGCTTGGAGTCAAGAAGATTCATCTTCCTGAGTTCAAGTCTGACTTGAGACATTTACTAGTTGTGGGACCCTGGGCAAGTCATTTAATCCTGCTTGCCTCAATTTCCTAATCTAGAAAATAAGCTGGAGAAAAAAATGGCAAACCACTCCAATATCTTTGCCAAGAAAACACCAGATGGGGCACAAAGACACAAGTGAAATGACTGAAAAGCATTAATATAGGATACATATGATGCATATGTGATACCCACATGTATACGCATGCATACATGTGGCATCTATTTATGGATCTTTGGAATGCAAACAGTGCCATATGTATACATATTTTTATATATGCACATACATACATACATACATACATACATACGAATCTTTGGAAATATAATATGGAAGTAATAGTAGTTATATAATATATACATGCCCGCCATTACATATATTTATGTATATACACATATACACCTATATCTGCCATTACTTCCATACTAGGCTTCCAACAACCCATAAATATGTATACATGCATGTACACACATATGTAACTCTCTGTGTGTATGCCTACACACATCTCTGCCGTTTCTTCCATATTCTGCTTCAAAAGACCCATGATTGCTTTGGTATGGTTTTTCCCTCCACTGATGCAGAACATAACCCTTCTGTGCCTTAAAAGACAGGACAGTCTGCATGAATTTCTGTAGTCAAAAAATTTATCCCTTTGCTAACAGAAAACCTTTGCACCCTGAGCTAGCAGGTCTTCAGATGACAGCCATAGAAGACGTCAGCCATTCCTTACTACCCAGCTGCCCCCAGATCCCAGCTTTAAAGGAATCTTTTGCTGGTTTTCCAGTAGCTAGTGCTCTCCCCTCTTGCATCATTGTCTATTCTTTTGTTTTTATTTTAAATCCTTACCTTCTGTCTTACAATTAATACCAAGTATCAGTTCCAAGGCAGAAGAATGGTAAAGTCTAGGCAACTGAGGTTAAGTGACTTGTCCAGGTCACATAGCTAAAAGTGTCTAAGGTAAGATTTGAACTCAGGACCTCTAGTCTCCAGGCCTGGCTTTCTATCCACTGAGTCACCTAGCTGCCCCTCCATCTACTCTTTATGTATCTTGCATGCACCTTGCTATTTACATGTTGTCTTACCCATCAGAATGTGAGTTCCTTAAGGGATGGAAATGTTTTGGGCTCTCTTTATATCTTCAGTGCTTAGCACCATGCCTGAAACATAGTAAGCACTTTATAAATGCTTGCAGATTGATTAACTAGGTCAGCTTAAGATGCTGAACAGTGAATTAACCACTGGGGTTTTTGTTTCTGTCAAAGGTTGTCTTCAATCACCTTACTACACCAAGACCTGTTCTAAAACCTGATCAAGGTAAGAATCTTGGGTTTGGTAGGTGGTTGCTAATTGCAGTGTTGTTATAGCCTCTTTCTTTGGCAGTTAGCAAAGAGGAAGATATCAATCTGAGCCTCCTTGTTTGACTCAACCCCAATCCCCCACATTTCCTAAAGTTACTGTCATAACCTTGGCACTCAGCACAAATTCTAATTGTGGAATTTCTGATTTATTCTATGAAGAGACACTATTTTGAGGGTAAGGAAATCCATTTCTCCTGGACTTTCTGGGCCATGTAGGGGCAGATCAGAGTGAATAACCCAGCTCCTACAATGGGAAATTCCAGAGGGAGCTGGATTTTTCCAGAAGAGGACAGTACACAACACAAGGGAGAAGACATTAGGGAAAAGCATGAATCAAGTGCCAACAAGCATGGAGTTAACCACATTTGTGTCAGCCAAAATCAGAGACCAGGCAGACATCAGGTGCAGAACTTCTTAATATGTTAGGTAGAACTGACAGCACCAAACAGAAAGCAAAGTGTAGAGAGCCCTTGGACATAATGCCAATTCTGGTGGAAGGGACAAGGGAGGAGCAAGGTGAGGCCACAGCAGAGAGGAGTTCAGCTTAGGTGTCTTGAGGGTGGGGTAGGGGGAAGGTTTGTTAACTTTCTGTTTTAGTTTGGAAGAGGGTTGTCTTTTTCTCCTTCCTTCCTTCCTTCTTTC
>NW_025346512.1:0-4870 GCF_016433145.1 Gracilinanus agilis | reverse complement strand
ATTGTCACGTGTGGGTAACTCGTCTCCCCTCCCCACTAAGGGAGGTGGGAGTGACATCATTAGCACGCCTGGGTTGAGTAGATTTTTGACTATTAATGGGATCGAGCTAATTATATTTACACAATCCCCCCTGATGATCATATTGGGTGCCTAGTCACCCCAAGTGATCATGTTACACAAACATCTTCTACCACAAAGGTCCTTCTAACTACAATAGTTAGAGATAAGAGGGAAATGAAAAGAGAGAAAGCAAAACCAATGTTTTGCTAAGCGCGTTGACAAGAAATCAATTGGGAGCAGTCCCCAATCGGCATATCATGTACAATTAAAGTAGCTGTTCAAACCCATCAGTCCATTCATTAGTACCCAAAGTTGATTCTGGATCACTTGATGCAACAAAACCCCATCAGTTCAATCAATTGCAACCCAAAGTTCATTCTGGATCTCTTGATTAAACGTAGGTTCTTCAGGCATCTCTCTGCAAGCAGTTCATTCTCTGGATTAAGGAATCAGCAAGTTTCTTTCCCTGAGAATTTTTCTCAAACAAAACCAAAAATTAAATCTTGGATATAATAAAAATATGATTAATCTTGGATTTTATAAAAATACAATCCCCCTTGACATGGGTATTTAGAAAGAAATACCCAGATCAGCTCAATATATACAGTTGAGTCATGGGGTTGTATGAGTCAATTCAAAAGAAAAAAACAAAGAAAAAAATATAAAAATCAATAGAAGAAAATTGAAGCTTTTGAAAAAAAAGGCATTAAAATCAAAATCAAATATCAAAAGTTATGTACATAAAAAATTTTTGAAGAAAACAAAATAAATTTATAACAGGCCCTTGTATTAGGGTCTAATCAATTATAATTTCCATCCTACTAGTCTGTAGGATACAATGCAGTAATACTGCACTTACCCATTTGCAGCTAAGACTACAGGAAGTTGCCATTCTATAAGAGAGAAAAAAGGACCAGATTTAAATGCAAGGGAAGCGTCTGTCATTCCCTTTACTCTCAGGAGTATATGGGTGAGCCAGATAATAGCCAACCTGCGGTACCTGACTGGCAGTGTAGTTCGGAGAGTCCTACATCTTAACATATGTTAAGCGTCGCAGCTTCGATTCTTACACTGAGTTCAAGTCCTCAGTGTTGGCGTGGGAGTACCTCAATCCCACCTGTATATGTATGATCTCTTTAACCTTGTGCTCCTTGGCACTGTGCAGATGTTCTCAGAAATCCCATTGGATTTGTCGGTCTGTCTTCATGACCTTGTGCTTTCCTTAGCACCATTAATGGCTCATGTGTTCCCTTCTCCTGGAATTAGACAGAAGCATTAATCACAGTCCATAACATTTAACAATATATGGCAAGTTCTTGGAGTCTAACCCTTGTGAGTAAGCAGTATTATTACAGCAATTATATATATATTAAAATTATAGCATTGCAAAAAATAATGAAAAAATTAAGTGATTATATGTACTCAAGTACAAGAAATGAGAAAAAAGACAAAATTATCAATTATTCTATTAAAAGATATTAGGAAAATCAATAAGAAAATTAAAATAAAATCAGGGAAAGAATCAAGACAAACCAATGATTCCAAATTAGCATCCATGAGTCTATGAACTGTTATCTCCAATGCAGGTAACAGGAAACAGTCAATCAGGTTCAATAGAAGATGCCTTCTTTACATGTGAGCAATGAATCCAAGCGTCCTTTTCTCCGATCTTTATAGCTGTTGGGGTGGTTATTAAAATTTCAAACGGGCCATCCCACGAAGGCTGGGTTGCCCCAGTGCACTGGAAGTTCTTTATATACACTTTGTCTCCTGGATTCAGGTCGTGAAGTGAAAAGTCTATTGGTCCTGCTTGTACTGCAGTTCCAGATTCATGGAGTTCACGCAATCTGTGTTGCAATTCCTGTATATAGGAAGCAATAGAAGTATCTCCTCCTAATAGTGATGTATATGCAGGAGAAAAAGGTTTAGCTTGTATAGGAGGATGTCCAAAAAGCATCTCATATGGTGAGATGTGTAGATCTCCCCTAGGTCTGCTTCTAAGATAAAATAGAGCTAGAGGGAGAATTTCAGGCCATTTTAGATGTGTCTCAGTACATAATTTGCCAATCATGGTTTTAAGTTCTCTGTTCATCCGTTCAACTTGGCCTGAGCTCTGGGGGTGATATGGTACATGGAATTTTGGAGTTATCCCCAGGCATGAATATATTTCAGATAAAACTGAATCAGTAAAGTGACTCCCTCTGTCCGAGTCAATACGTGCAGGCAGACCAAAACGAGGAATGATTTCTTTTAAAAGCACCTTGGCAACAAAGGCTGACGTGGCTCGGGCAGTAGGAAATGCTTCCGGCCACCTGGTCAGTTGATCCACTATGACCAGACAGAATTTATATTGTCCAGCCTTTGGCATTGTTATGAAATCAATTTGTAGGTGCTGAAAAGGTGTGTAAGCCAGTGGACGCCCACCAAAAGCCTTGCCACGAAAGGCGTGTTGGTTATATGCTTGGCAAGTAGGGCAAGCTGCACACACTTTAGAGGCTATAGTGGTTATGCCAGGAGCTATCCATACTCTCTTAACAGAGTCCACGATGCCCTGGGTACCAAAATGACCATTTTTATGAATAGATTGGCAAATTTGGCGATAAAAGTGTCTAGGGAGCAGGGGTTTTCCTTCAGAGGACACCCATACTCCATTTATCTGTTTGGCTTTAAATCTCTGTTTCCATTTTATTACTTCCTTCTCATCATAGGAAAGTGATAAATTTAAGTCATCAGTGGTTGTTAATGTTAAAATTAATTCAGGCCCTTCTATTGCTGCTAGCTTTGCAGCAATATCTGCCCGATTATTTCCCTTAGAGACAGGGTCAGTGCCACCTGTATGAGCAGAGCAGTGAACTACAGCTAGGGCTTTAGGTAGCTGGAGAGCAGAAAGAACTTCATTAATAATTTTTGCATTAGCTACAGATTTTCCAGCTGAGGTTAAAAATCCTCTCTGGAGCCATAACATACCCACTGCATGACATATTCCAAATGCATATCGAGAATCTGTATAAATTGTATAATATTTTCAATGTGCTTAGGGGATATATGTTGTGCACCAGCTGTCAAGATGAACCCCAAATATTCCACTCTGGGGAGACACCACTGCACTTTTTCTTTTGCTATCTTATGTCCTCTTTTATGTAACTCTAAAAGAAGATGTTTACTATCTTCCTGGCATGTTTCAGCATCAGGTGAAGCCAGGAGCAAGTCATCTACATATTTAATCAATTTACTATTTTTAAATATTATATTTTCTGTATCATGGCTCAAAATCTGTGCAAAAATACACGGGCTCTCACAATATCCTTGGGGAAGACGCCCCCAAGACCACTGAGAATTATTCCAGGTAAAGGCAAATATATGTCTGGAATTCTCATGAATAGGAATTGAGAAAAAAGCTGAGCACAGGTCCACGACCGTAAAGTAAGTGGCTGTGCTGGGAATAGAAGAAATAATTGTGTTTGGGTTTGAAACCACTTGGTGTCTCTTTATAACATGATTGTTTATAGCCCTTAGATCCTGAACAAATCTATATTGGGGTTTTCCATCTGGGCCTAATTTCGGCTTCTTGACAGGTAAAATAGGTGTATTATATTCTGACTTGCACGGGATTATTATTCCTTGCTCAATTAGTGAATTTATCACTGGGGTAATTCCCTCAATGGCTTCTTTTGATAAGGGGTACTGAGGAATGGAGGGAGCTGGCCCTCCTTTTGTTCTAATCTGAACAGGTACAGCTGATTTAAGTAGGGCTACATCAGTAGAAGATGTAGCCCATAGAGACTCTGGAATATCATCTGGGATTTCAAAAGTGGGAGGCTCTTTTACTTCCTGCTCTTCTGAAAGAAGTACAGGGAGTAGATTTAAAGACTCCTCTGGCAATTCCAGTGACATAGAACCATCTGGATTGCAAATTATTGTGGCTCTAAGTTTACATAATAGATCCCTTCCCAGTAAATTTGTGGGGGATCCAGGCATTAAAAGAAAGGAGTGTTCTATTGATAAAGGTCCAAGGCTTACCATACGAGGAGAAAGTTCTGGGACCTTTTGAGGTGTTCCTGATACCCCTACTACGTTTAGAGAGCCAATAGAATTACAGTTTACATCTGGTTTTCTCACCAGTACTGATCTTGAAACCCCAGTGTCCAGTAAACAGTCATAACATGAATTACCCACTTTTAGGGTTACATGAGGTTCCTTTCTATTTGGGGGGGAATGTATAGGGATAATAGGCATTAGAACATCCTGGTCGGGAAAGTCAAAGGTTTCCCTTTCTGATTCCAAAGCCGTCCCTCCCCCCACGCACCTTCATAAAGATGCTTGGGCTCCATGGGCAACCCCCTGAGGGGCATTAGCACCCTGATTAGTTCGGGGCCGAGCTCCACTTGAGATATACTGTTGTGGGGTCATTTGGTATGAGCTATCATCATCCCGAGGTTTATTTTTAGCATTTCTATCATGCCTAAAATTGCTATTCCTGGAATCATCATCATTATTATTGCTATTCCTGTTTCTGTTATTCCTATAGTTATCTGTTGGCTGGGTATTATTTCTGAGTACTCTTAAAAAAGTCCTACAAGTCCCCATTATATGGCCCTTTTTTGCACAAAAGGAACAGATAGCGTGCTGAGTATTGGATTCTTGGAGAGGGGCTATAATCTCTCCTTTATTTTTTAGTTTTGCCTTTAGCATTTTATTTTCTGCTTTTAAAATATCTATCGAGTCAGTATCATCCTCCTGTTCTCCTTCTTGGCTTCTAAAAACATAAGATGCTGTCTTCCTTAATTCTTCAAGGCTCATTCTATCCCAA
>NW_025346511.1:0-4332 GCF_016433145.1 Gracilinanus agilis | reverse complement strand
ATTTCCAAATTGTTGGTAGTTGCATTGGTGTGGTAGTTTCGAGTCTATACCCTCAATCATGTCCACCCCAACCCATGCGTTCATGCAGTTGTTTTTCCTATATGTTTCCTCTCCTGCAGTCCCTCCTCTGAATGTGGGTAGCATCTTTACCATAAATCCCTCAGAATTGTCCTGGGTCATTGCATTGCTGCTGGTTCAGAGGTCCATTACATTCGATTTTACCACAGAATGTCAGTCTCTGTGTATAGAGTTCTTCTGGCTCTGCTCCTTTCGCTCTGCATCAGTTCCCGGAGGTCTCTCCAGTTCGCCTGGAACTTCTCCAGTTTATTATTCCTTTTAGCACAATAGTATTCCATCACCCGCATATACCACAGTTTGTTCAGCCATTCCCCAATTGAAGGACATACCCTCCTTTTCCAATTTGTTGCCACCACAAAAAGCGCAGCTATGAATATTTTCGTACAAGACTGTTTATCTATGATCTCTTTGGGGTACAAACCCAACAATGGTATGGCTGGGTCAAAGGGCAGGCATTCTTTTATAGCCCTTTGAGCGTGTCAAAATACAGATTTTGAGAAGAAGGTCTGTGTAGTACAGCAATTTGACTGAGGCTCTACCAGAAAAACCCCTAAGAATGTTAAGTTCAGTGGGAAATAAGATAAATAAGATAAACAAATAAGTAAATACGATAAATGCCATTTGTTTAATTCCAGGGAAACAAATCAAAGTGGTAGTTTAATGGGAGTGAGTGGATATACTTGATGGGACCATGTAGGAATCTGTTTATACCTTATTCAGGTCAATGATTTTTCTGATTAGTATTAGGATAGACATGACCAGGACTATATATTCATTTAATGCAATATTCTTCTGTAGACTGTCATTTTGTTAGCCATTTTTCAGTTATGAGGAAGCTTGAGGCAAACAAAGGTAAGTGGCTTACCCAATATTGGACAACTAGTAAGTATCTGAGGCCAGATTTGAATGCAGGAAGATGAGTCTTCTTCACTTCAGGTCCAACATTTTGCCATTTAGCTAATCCCTCAGATTACATCATAGTCTTTGAGAAATATCTACTATTTGACTAGTCTCTTTACCTTTTTAATATATAGAATCTAATACTCATTACCCTGCCTGAATCCCTAATATATCATATTTCACTCCTCACCAGGGTTTCCAGAGCCCTTGAAGGACTTTGGGATGTCTAGGTTCTTGGATATGGTTACAGTCCTTACTAAATAATAATATTTATAAAATATTCTCTCAATGTAGAGATAGGTCTTCGGCCACCCACTTCCACTTAACCTTAAATAGTCGGATTAATATTTGCAAAGGAACATTTTTTTTCAAAGCTATAATAACAAATATACAAACACACTCCACAAAACATAATGCCCCTCCCCAAATACTACCCATACTATCTCAGCTTCTGGAGAGAGGAAGATTAGTTTCATAAGTTAACTTAGTTCAGATATTGCACATTCCAATTTGTAATCCAAAATCTCTTTTGGCCTTAAGTCACAGGCAAATTGACTCCTCAGGGCTTCCTGGCTGACTACAAAATTGCACCAGGAATCCTGGCTCTAAGATTTCCATGGCATGAACTCCCAGGTCTAGCATGTATTATCCCCTACACCTGAAACTATAGAGGATAGATGGATAGAGATGAACTGGAGTCTGTCCCATCTTGTCTTCAAAGGAGTTATGCATTTTCCACATTGGTAAGGAGTGAGAGGAAGGTAGTGATTTTTGACAACAGTTTTTAAGTCAGAAAAGGAAGTATCGTAAAGGTCTAGAAATATCATGGCTCAGTGTTCTTTGCTATGTGCTCCTCTCTTTGAAAGAAGGATCATGTTATAATTGTATCTATCTATCTACTACACATCAAATATCTGCAGTCTATGATGCAATAACATTTAGAACATACAACAGATTTCCCCATAAATAATAAGGGGATAGTAAGATTTAATGTACATTCACCAGTTTAAATGCAACCCACCAAATGCTAGGCATACAAAAGCCAATCATGAAAAACTAGTAAATCTCTTTTATCAAAGAAAACAGTAAACAGAAATTGGAGAATATATTCAAATAATGATAGACAATGGAACATACTAGAGCCATATTGGCAAACCTATCACACTGGTGGTGGAGGGTGCTGCTGCTCCCCTCCCTCTCTCCACATGCACCTAAGGACACATCTCAGTTCACTTGCCCCTCTGCCCAGCAGTTCAATGGGAGATCTTCCTCCCTCCCCTGTCTGGGGTAAGGTTGGGATCAAAGGTGAGCTCACATGTGGCTTGAGTTTGTGCACTCAGTCTCAGAAAGATTCGCCATTGCTGCATTAGAGTAAATGAGTTCTTCAATTTGGAAGCAGTATTAAAAACAACAACAACAACAATCAGCAAAATCAGCTAAATCAAGAACAAAATTTTATTCCCAATAGATGGTGGGAATCTGCTTTTAACAATATCTAAGGTTGTAATCACTGGAATTTTTTCTTCCCTTTGAATTGTAACAGGAAATGGTTCTTGTGCAGATTATCTCTGACAGTATTAATTAACTCATATGGAAAAGATCAACTAGTGACAGAATTATGATGATGAGCAATAGAAGTGTTTTGGAGACACTGTGGAGCATGAGTAAATATTTTATATCTGCTACTATTCCTTAAATTGTTGGTTAATCACATGTGAATAGGAGGCTCTTTGACTGTCTGCAGAGTCACTTAAAAGCTGAATCAGACTCACTTCATTATTTTGCTTGTAGTAGAAATATAAGAGCATTTTGTAATTTTCTCTAACTCTTGCTTGGTTTTAAAATCTTTCCTTTCCCAGAGATCTGACAAGTAAACTATTCTACGTTCACTTAACTTATTTATAGTTTCCCTCTTTATATTCAAGTCATTCACACATTCTGAATTTATCTTAGTGTAGGGTGTGAGATGTTGATCTAAACCTAACCTATCCCACATTGTTTTCCAAATTTCCCAACAGTTTTTGTCAAATAGTGGATTTTTGTCCCAAAAGTTGGGCTCTTTGGGTTTATCATACACTGTCTTGCTAATGTCATTTACCTGATCCTCCCTTCTGTCTCTTAGCAAGTACCATATCTTTTTTAAAAATTTTTTTAACATTTATTAATATTCATTTTTTAGAAAAGTTAATATGGTTACATGATTCATGCTCCTACTTTCCCCTTCACCCCTCACCTCCACCCATCCCTGGCCACTGTGCATTTCCACTGGTTTTAACATGTGTCATTGATCAAGATCTATTTCCAAATTGTTGATCATTCCATTGGTGTGGTAGTTTCAAATCAAAATCCTCAATCATGTCTGCCTTAACCCATGTGTTCAAGCAGCTGCTTTTCTTTTGTGTTCCCACTCCTGTAGTTCTTCCTCTGAATGTGGGTAGTGTTCTTTTCCATAAATCACTCAGAATTGTCCTGGATCATTGCATTTCTGCTAGTACAGAAGTCCATTACATTCTGTTTCATCACAGTGTATTGGTCTCTGTCCTTCAGGCTCTGCTCCTTTCGCTCTGCATCAATTCCTGGAGGTCTTTGCAGTTCACATGGAATTCCTCCAGTTTATTATTCCTTTGAGCACAATAGTATTCCATCACCAGCATATACCACAATTTGTTCAGCCATTCCCCAATTGAAGGACATCCCCTCCTTTTCCATTTTTTTTGCCACCACAAAAAGTGAGGCTATAAATATTTTTGTACAAGTCTGTTTATCTATGATCTCTTTGGGGTACAAACCCAACAATGGTATGGCTGGATCAAAGGGCAGAGAGAATCAATGATGAGACATCCTACCAAACTCTGTGGGATGCAGCCAAAGCAGTACTCAGGGGGAAATTTATATCCTTGAGTGCATATATTAACAAATTATTGAGGGCAGAGATAATGAATTGGGCATGCAACTCAAAAAATTAGAAAGTGAGCAAATTAAAAATCCCCAGATGAAAACTAAATTAGAAATACTAAAAATCAAGGGAGAAATTAATAAAATCAAAAGTAAAAGAACTATTGATTTAATAAATAAGACTAGAATCTGGTATTTTGAAAAAACAGATAATATAGACAAAGTACTGGTCAATCTAATAAAAAAAAGGAAAGAAGAAAACCAAATTGACAGTATCAAAGATGAAAAGGGAGACCTCACCTCTAATGAAGGGGAAATTAAGGCAATCATTTAAAACTATTTTGACCAATTATATGGCAATAAATATAGCAATCTAGGAAATATGGATAAATATTTACAAAAATATAAATTACCTAGATTAACAGCAGAAGAAATAGAATACCTAAATAATCCCATATC
>NW_025346510.1:0-1902 GCF_016433145.1 Gracilinanus agilis | reverse complement strand
CCCTCTCAAAGGCCATTCCTCGGACTTCAGCCTCCCTGTAGGGACATAGAAGTAGCCTCAGTGATTCCATCTAGTGAAGTTCCTCTATCTTTTCCCAGCCTTGTCCCCCCACTTAGGGTCCTGCCTCCCCCTCAAAACTTCCCCCAATTTTATGGCCCCCTGAATGGAGCTCCAGCCAAAGCTCTTCCTGACAGGACTCCCTTGGCTCAGGGTATGTCTGAGTTCTCTGTCCTTCTGAGCAGCAGGAGATGGCCTGGAACCCCTGGGACAGTTCCTCCCCTCTTTCCCCCAGTGAAGAAAAGCCCATCTTCCTCTCTGCCTTTGGGCTCACTCTCTGGGCCAATGGCTTTTGGTGGAACCTGAGAAGAAACCTGCCATGATCTCCCTCCAAGCTGAGGATCTGGATCAACCCCATCTCTCCTGGGCCAGGCCCTGGGCCTCTGCACCCTGAGCTGGGGAGGGAAAAGGGACCCAGAGGGCCAGAGATTTTTCCCTCTTCTTTCCAGCCCCAAGGCTGCCCCACCGGGTTCTACACAGGGTGAGAGGTTACAGGAGTCACCCAGGACTAGGCCTCCCCTCAATTCTTAATCCCTTGCAGTGACTTAACTGAGGAAAGAGCTGGCTGGCTCAGTGGACAGAAAGCCTGGCCCAAAGAGAAAAGGTTCTGTTATCCTGGAAACCAGCCCACAGGAAAAGGAAATAGACTGTCCTGAGAGAGGAAGTGATGGAAGAAGGGCAACTGGACAGGGAGAGGTCAAAGCAAGCCCAAGGTATGAGGAGGGGCCTTTTGCTCTGAGGTTTCCTGAGGGGAGGGGGCTGCTGTGAGAGTATGGGGGTGGGGAGCTGTGCATGGTGGAGAGAGTGAGTTAGAATATACATATAAATAGTGTAGGTTGGACCTGTTAAGGGAGGCTGAATAGTTAGTAGTGAGACTCTCTCAAAGGACAGTTTTTAGGTAGTTTATAGGTTGATAAAAGATTTAGGTACGTTTTAGGTAGTACTAGGATTGAGAGTTAAAGCTGACACTGTCTCTGACTCTCTCTTTCAATCTTCAATATTTTTTGTCAAGTAAAACAAAAATCAATTAAACTTCTCTCCTATCTTCGTCAAGCTCCTAAGTTTAACCTCTAAACTTCCAAACACTGAATGCTCTTCAGCCTCCTCATGGCCTCTCCCCTTCCTGCCCTGGCAGCCCTCTTCTACCTTCCTCCCTGATACACACTCCAGAAGCCAGCCATACCAGCCTGGATGTCCCAAGAACAGGGACCTCCACCTCTTGGCTCCCAGGAATTTTCTCTGGCCTTCCTTCCTGGCTACAATGGCCTCTCTCCCTCCCCAGATCAGGCTGCAGACAGACCTCACTGGCTGCCTAAAGACCCAACTACAGGCAGAGCCAACATGCTGGCACAGCAACACAGCAAGCTGGAGCCACTCTGAGAATCCTCTCAAACCGGCCTTCAAAGAGCACCTCACAGAAGGAATACTGGAGTCCCAGAACAAAAGGGGACAGAGTGAAGTCACTCTCCTGCAGAAAACAACTGGAAAGGCTGGAAGAGAGGGTCTGTTTCATGGGATGAAGAAGGGAAATGGAAGTAAAACTGCTGAGAGGAGGAAAGGCCACCCACCCTGGACCTACTGCAGCAGGTTCCAAAACAGGGCACGAGCCAACTTTGAGACTCCAGGACCCTGCCTGAGCCAACAGCAGAGCAGCCCAGGCCCACTCCTGGAAGTTCCAAGTCCTGGCATGAGCCTGCAGGGAAACCCCCAGTCCCAGAGCAAAGTAGCTCACAGGGCCCTGAATCCTGCAGCCATACAAAGTTCCTCCAGAAGACTAAATGAGCAGCTTCCAGAGCTTTCAGCCCACAGGCCAGCATACCTCCATGGAAGCAGTGAAAGGTGCAG
>NW_025346509.1:0-2153 GCF_016433145.1 Gracilinanus agilis | reverse complement strand
TCTCTCCTCTCTTTTTTTCTGTCTTCTCTCTCTTTCTCCTCTCATCCCTCTTTAAGTATCAATTCCTGGATAGAAGAATGAATGATAAGGACTAGGCAATTAGGGTTAAGTGACTTGCCCAGGGTCACAGAACGAGGAAGTATCTAAGGACAGATCTGAATCCAGGACCTCCAGCCTCTAGGCACTGAGCCCCCTAGCCGTCCTTCCTCCACCTCTCCTTAGGAATTTGGGGTTCAGAGACCATCAAGGCAGAGATCAGACTCCTCTGGTGGTCAGGCTGCCTCTTCTTTTGGAAAAAGAACATCTCTGGGCTTCTCTTCTTAACCAAACTGGCCCAGGGCTCAAAGAGTTCCTAGCTCTGTCTCTCATACCACACCATAACGGGGACCAGTTTGGAAAGTTTGATGCAGTCAGTCAATTAACAAACATTTATTAGGCACCTGTTAGGTGCCAGGCACCGGGCTAAGCCCTGGAGATACAAAGACCCGGCCCTCGAGGATCTCCCAACAGAACGGGGAGAGACAACATGCAAACAGCTGTGTACAAACAAGAGCCAGGCAGGATAAATGGGAGATAATCAGCAGAGTCAGACCCTGCCTGGCACGAAGGAGGATGGGCCGTGCGTTGCTCCAGGGACGAGAGGATGAAGGGAATCCTTGCCTCAGACATGTTTCATCGTCTCATCCCTTGCGGGGAGGCGGCTTCCCCGGGTTATCCGTGGTTCTTGGGGGCTTGGGGAGGGGACAGAAGGGGGCTTGAAGGACACACCACGGGCCACTGTCAATGGCAAAAAAAAAATGACGACTGCGCAGGCTGCACGGCGATGGGAACCAAGAGAATCTATGATGGAAATGATTTAAAAACCGAGAGTTTTTCAGTCCCCAGCGGCCTGCCCCCTTGATCCCAGTCAATGGCGCTGGACAGAAATAATCACACTAATAATAAAGCAATAATAATAGCTGTTCTTTACAGGGGGTGTCCCAAAAATAAAGAGCCTAAAACGGAGACTTTCTGGGACACCCTGTAGCTGGCGCCTTGAAGATGGGCCAAGAGCCTCCCACACCTCATTTGCCCATCTGAGCCTTACGACCACCCCAGGAGGTGGGGGCCACGGCTAGTGGGCTTCTCATTTGACAGAGGAGGAAACCGAGGCTCAGTGACTCGTCCGTGGGTCTGTGGCCGCCCAGTTAGTGCCAGAGATGAGATTTAATGTAATTCAATCCAATACATATTTTATTAAACATATTCTAAGTGCAGGGCCGCAGGGACGCCGTGGATAGAAAAATGGAGCTTTAAGACGGGGTTCACCGGTGGAATTGCTTGTCAGCTCCAGGAGGGGAGAGGGAGAGACACCGAGAATCATGTAACCATGGGAAAAATTTTTTTAAGATAAAGAAAAATATAAAAAAATTAAATATATATAAAAAGAGGCTTCACGTTCTATTTATGACCTCCGTTGGGCACGTCATGAGTTTTCTCGCTCTCATGCCTGGATGGAGACCCTCTAATTGCGGCAGTTTGGGGAACCCTATTGGACCTCTTCTCAAAATAATGGCGTATCGTCCATGTGCACCATGGAAGGAAAGGCCAAATTTCCATTAGAGTTTAGTGAAAATAAAAATGTCATTTTTTTTCCTACCCTGGTTCATGGACCCTCCTCAAATCTATTCACGGATGACCCCTTGGAGTTCCTGTTTTAAGGCAATAATTTACAGAGGTAATTTTTTTTTTAAACCCTCACCTTCCATCTTGGAGTCAATACTGTGTATTGGCTCCAAGGCAGAAGATTGGTAAGGGTAGGCAATGGGGGTCAAGTGACTTGCCCAGGGTCACACAGCTAGGAAGTACCTGAGGCCAGATTTGAACCCAGGACCTCCTGTCTCTAAGCCTAGCTCTCAATCCCTTGAGCCACCCAGCTGTCTCCTTTTGCATGTTTTTTTTTTAAAACCCTTACCTTCCATCTTGGAGTCAATACTGCATATTGGCTCCAAGGCAGAAGAGTGGTAAGGGCTAGGCAATGGGGGTCAAGTGACTTGCCCAGGGTCACACAGCTAGGAAGTGTCTGAGGCCAGATTTGAACCCGGGACCTCCCGTCTCTAGGTCTGGCTCTCAATCCACTGAGCTACCCGGCTGCCCCCCAGAGATAATTCTTA
>NW_025346508.1:0-2897 GCF_016433145.1 Gracilinanus agilis | reverse complement strand
AGCCTAATAGGACCTTCGAGATTATCTAGCCCAAGTCCTTCATTAAAAGGAAGTTGATGACACTCAGGGCATAGCTCTCTTCTTTGAAGGGGACACGATGGAGCACAGCTGTCAAGTTCTGCTTTAACATACCCCTTAGGACTCTGGGAATTGCCAGAATCTTGGGGTTCATGGACCACGGAGATGGGTGGAGTCCTAAAATGTTCCCCTACAGCTGGGCCTAGAGTAAAGCCAGTTCTCATGTAAATGGAAGAAAGGGAAAATAAGAACCACTGTCATTTCTACAGTACTTTATAATGGCCAAGATACTTTCTACCCCACAGCCCTGTATCACTATCATATAGTACTATTTTACAGATGAGGAAACTGAGGTTCAGGGAGAGCGAGATGAAGAAAAGGAGGCAACACGCCACCATAAAAGAAGCCCTGGAGTCCAAGGACTTGGTTTCTAATTCTGACTCTGGGTAGGTGTCTGAGGCCCCTTCAAGCCTCAAACAAACAATCTTCTGAAACATTAATTTGTTTCAGGCCACACAGATATAGTAAGTGACACAGCTGGAATTCGAATGCAGATCTCATGATTCTGTGGCAAGGGATTTTTCCTTCTCTCACTCACGGTCAAAGAATGCTTGGTAACAAAATCATCTGGTTAATTGAGGGTCAGCATCTTTATGGAACGAAAAGCTCTTTGGGCCCCTAGAATGCCTTTCAATTGTGTCTATCCCTACTGGTTGGTCTCATGCTTCCTTTTTTTTTTTTTTTTTTTTTTTTTTTTTTGCTTTTCAAAGAAATACAGCACTTTGCCAGGCTGAAATCTTCAAACGATTCACCCACCAGATCATCAACTGCGGTGTCGCTTTTTCTTGCGGTGGCGTTTCATCAGAATACAGAGTTAAGGGGGCAGCTGGATGGCTCAGTGGATGGAGATTCAGGCCTAGAGACGGGAGGTCCTGGGTTCAAATCCAGCCTCAGACACTTCCCAGCTGGGTGACCCTGGGCAAGTCACTTGACCCCCATTTCCTAGCCCTGTAACGAATAAAATTAATATAGAAGGATATACATAAAAGATATTAGGGTTTAAAAAAAAACTTAAAAAAAAGAATACAGAGTTAAAATGGCCCCAGATGCAGCTGCCTGAGCTGCATAAACCAAGAGGCAGGGAGTTCCCAAAGTCCATGGCTGCTGGATGAGGGTTTTAGGAAGCACGAGGTGGTCCAGGAATCCTGCAGCATCCATCCTTATTTGCGAGGTCTGTTTTAGAGAAGCAGCCAAGAATGGACGAGTCCGGTGCTACTTTGAATGACCCCTCAGTTCCTTCCTGAGTGTGGCCACTCCCTCCACCTACTCATATCTAACCCTCAACTTTCCCTGGCTCTAGGCCCGAATCCTCAACTGGACAACCTGGATGTTCCATAGGCAGCTTAAACTCAAAGCGGTCCAAAGCACGGATCGGCATCTCTCCTCCTAACCTCGGGAAGCTCCCCAGGCAAGCGAGTTCCCCGCTTCAGAGTCATCTCTGCTTTTTCTCTCTCCCTCGTCCCCCCGCGTCTAATCGGTCGCCAAGTCTCTGATTGGGACTCCGCAGCTCTTCTCTGCACTCACACAGCCAACATCCTAGGTTCGGCCCACCTCACCTCTCATCTGGTCTATGGCAATAGCTTCCTAATTGTTCTCTCTGCATCCAAGTTTCTCCCTTTTCCAATCCGTCCTCAGCACCGCCTCGGAGGACCTTTCTGAAAGCCCAGATCTATCGTGCCATCGCCAGAAACGTCAACGGATTCTTAAAGCCGTCACTTCTCCGTTTGGCTATTAAAAGCCTTCAAAGTCTTCTTGTGTTTTGGACTTGCAGACTTAGTTGATATTCTGCATCCCCCTCGCGTGCTCCATTCCAGCCAAACCGGCCGAATCGCCGTTACCTTGAATTTGGCATTCAAGTTCCCACCTCCATCCCTTTGCATTGGCTGTTCCGCTTTGCCCTCTGCCTCGGGCTACCCCTGCAACGTTAGTGTTCTCTCCCGCTGGAATCGTTTATACCATATTTACTTCTCTGTGGATAAGTTACAGCCTCCCAACTGAATATAAGAATATAATCTGTGATGTAATGCATAAGGATGTAAGTGGGAAGGAAGGGCCTGTTTCATTTTTGCCACTAGCATCTCACATAATACCTGGCACAGAATTCATGCTTCATAAATGTTTATTGAATCTATTTTTAACCCCCCCCCCTTATGCTTTTTCATCTTGTTCATAGGATTTTGAGCTGGAATGGATGTTGAGAGATTATTTGGTCTTATTCCTTCATTTTAGAGTTGAGGAAACTGAGGCCTATAAAAACGTTTAAGTGCCTTGTCCTGGGTCACATGAGGATTAAGAGGTAGAATCTTAGCTCTAAGGCTCCTTTGCCAACTCTGAATCCAGGACTCTCTTCATTGAGACACACTTTATTTTGACTCAAGTCCTCCATAGGCCAGCTGCCAGCAGAATAACCCTAAACTGGAAACTGGATCAATTTCCCTTTTCTTTCTTATTTACTTATTTATTTGTTTGTTTGTTTGTTTGTTCGTTTGCTTATCTATCTATTTATTTATTCATTCATTCATTCATTCATTCATTCATCCATTTATTTATTTATTTATTTCCTCGTTTATTTCTTCATTTATTTATTTATTTATTCGTTCATTCATTCATTTATCCATTTATTTATTTATTTATCTCTTCATTTATTTATTTATTTGTTTGTTTATTTGTTTATCTATCTATCTACCTATTTATTTGTTTGTTTGTTTATTTTTAAACCCTCACCTTCCATCTAGGAGTGTATTGGCTCCAAGGCAGAAGAATGGTCAGGGCTAGGCAATGGAGTCAAGTGACTTGCCCAGGGTCACACAGCTGGGAAG
>NW_025346507.1:0-2236 GCF_016433145.1 Gracilinanus agilis | reverse complement strand
GAGAGAGAGAGAGAGAGAGAGAGAAGAGAAACAAGAAACCAGAGAGGAAAAGAAGCAGAATGAGAAAGACAAATAGGGGAAGCAGGGACAAAAGAGTGATAGAGAGAGACAGAGAATAAAGAGAAACTGAGAAACATAATGGGAAAGACAAACAGAGGAGAGACAGAGAGAGACCAAAGAGAAACACAGAGCTACAGACAGAATGAAGAGGAATAAGGGTTAAAATGGAGAGATGGAGGATAGAAGAATAGAGATGAAGAATATAAATAATAAAGAAATATAGAGGAAGCCTGAATGATAAGCAGTTCTGTAGTCTGTGCCCTGGATAAACACTGCCACCTGATGGCCTTGACAAGTGGGTTTGTCTTGCAGATTGGAATTCTATTTAAAAAGTGTGGTTTGGTGGAGATTGTTTTTTTATTCAAGTTTTTTTTGAAAAATGTTAAAGGGTACAAGGCTGATAGAAACGCTCAGCTATTCTGACTGGCTTACATATACCTGAGCGTGGGTACGAGGAATTTTCAGAACGTAAAGAATAGTCAGTGAGTTTTTAGGTAGATAGAAGAACATATTCTTTGTAGCTGGGAATTTGATGAAGGAGCTGTGAGTAGAAGTTTCTACATCTCTTCTGAATGTTTCCATTACAAATGTTAGTAGGTTGAGGGGCAACAAAAGAAACTCACAGGAGAGAGCAATTTTCTTTTTTCATATTAATTCATTATTCAATATTAATTCATATTAATCTTTCAAATATTTATTCAGCCTTGTTGTGCATTTTGCCCTGTGCTAGGCGTGGTGGGATATCCAGAAGTGGTATTATAGCAGCCTTTGTATGTAAGAGAGAAGACAGGACCTATTCACATGACAAAAGTTAAAGTTTAATTTTTAACATTCTTTTCTTTTTAAATTTTGTGTTCCACATTCCCCCTCTCCCTCTAACCAAAAAAGGAAACAATATGACATCAATTATACATGTAAAATCACACCCACGATAAAATAAGAGAATAACAGGTCAATATATAATATAGGCTAAAATACTGTAGTACAGACTGTTTGCCCTTAACGTGAAGGATTATAAAGAGAAAACTAAGGGAGGATGGGGGAGGGCATAGCATTTTATATCTAGCTCTGGGTTAATAAGTTTCTAGGACTTCAAAGAGATTTAGGCAAAGGACTAATATTGAATCCAACTCAACAAACTGAGCTTCGATATCTCAAAATTAATAAAGGAAAAAATGAGCAGTTCCTTACTTCTTTATACTGGGAAAATATAAACCCACATATCAAAAAATGTAATTTTTTTCAGTTCTGTATTTCTATACCATTCAAAGTTCCCAGATAGTACAGTGATAGACAGATATTTGTATACAGGAAGTATGTATCTATGTGTATTGGATGTGAGAATTGCTCCCTTAACATAATTAGATGGAAAACATGTATTTCCTATCAAAGATGAATTGTGTAATGTCCCTGAACACAGACATCTGGGCAGGACCTTCCAATTGGGTCATTCCAGTACCACGATCAGTAATGACAGTTCTTACACTTCTGTGGCTAGCTGGCTCCAGACATTCTTACCAGCCTCATTCTAAAACTGGGCTTGGTCTGTTTAATTGGAAAATGTCATCCCAGGTAGCAGATGTGCTCTTATCTGGCTGACTGATTTAACATTTTCATGGTTCAATTAGGCCTGTCAATGGGACATCAAGTCCTACCAAGTTATCTCTCTGGCCAGTACAAACATTGATTAGTCTTAGTCATAGAATCAGAAAGTTATCTAAGTCAGAACATTTATTTTTCCTAGGGAGGGGCTAAAAAGAGTAGTGCTCTGAGCATTTAGCATCTTCATTTCTCCTATTTCCTGCCAGGTACCATTGCCAGATCTGAAAATACTCTTGCTTCATCTGAATAATGTTCTGTTGGGTAATGAAACTGTGGCTTATCTCTCTTCTTCAGCACTGGCGCTCCTGAGGGGAGCAAGGAAGTAGAAAATGGAATTCAAATCAATCTGAAAGATTTATGAGACTCCAAGGATGAAGTCAACATTTGCTGAGGTAAATCATGATTAGTTTTCCCTATAATATAAGAGGGGACTAGAGAAGGAAAATGTGTCATAGAATCATAGGATGTTAGTTGAGAGGGATCTTAAAAGTCATCTGCTCCAATCTTCCACTTGTGGAAGCTATGTAGTGAGGAAAGAAGGAAGGAAGGAAGGAAGGAAGGAAGGAAGGAAGGA
>NW_025346506.1:0-3584 GCF_016433145.1 Gracilinanus agilis | reverse complement strand
TTGCCATTTTTATTGCTGCCTATTCACAGATGTATGTTCTCATTTTTACCCAGTATCAAGTTATTTTTGATGACTACTGTTTTATAATATATTTTAATATCTGCTGACATTACATTCCCTCATATGTTATACCCTCTCTCCATGATAATTTTCTATGGTTAGTTTTTTAATGTTTATTTTTTTCCCAGCCTTTTTTTAACTTTTATTTTTATATTAAAATGGGCAAGATTCTCAATATTTTCTTGTTTTTACCCTTAGTTCTAATTCTGGATGTCTATAAATTTTAATTCTTTCCAGTTGTTATGATAGCCCATGGGCTGAGAGCTCTGGATACTATCTCCCACTGCTGCTGTAGTCCTCTATTATTGGTTTTTAAGATCAGGGGCATTGTTGTGGACCAGGGCATCACTGCAGAATGGCTGTTGTGCTTAGGTTCTCACTACAGAACTCACCTCAGGCCTTCATTGGTAAGATGCACTGTGTTCTGTCCTGTGCCAGGAGACTGGGCCTCACTGCAGGCTTGAACCAGCCAGGCCAGGCTCACATCGGGGTTCTGCTGTGGCTCAGAATTTCAAGGGGTGCAATTAGGGCTGCTCTGCTATTGTTTGGGGTCTCATTTCTGGCTTTTCCCAGCATGTGTGTTTGGTGGGGGAGTAGCTGTTTGCCTGTCCTGTTAGTATGTCATTGTTGCAGATGGGGTTCCCTCCTAAAATCAGCAAAAAAAATCTAGAATTATCTACCCACCTTCCTAGTTGTCTTCTACAGGAAAATTTCCTCACACAGTACCTGTGTTGATTCTGTCATTGTAGTATTATGTTGAAGCTTTATTTTAAAATTTGTTGGAATAGGTTTTCAGAGATATTCAGGTACACATGCCTCTACTCTGCCAACTTGGCTCCACCTCCATCTTTCCAGTCTTGTTTCCAATTTCTTAATGGTATTCAAGAGTGAGTTACTAAGTAAATACCCTTTAAATAAATGGGTTTGTGAATGAAAAATTATATGTGTATATATATCTTCTATTATTATGTTACTTTAGTAGTTTTTTTTTTGGTTTCATAATTATAAATTATATTCATGTTTTAATTATGACCTAGTTAATGGGTGTTAGGGAAAGAAAGAATGAAAGAGAGAGAGAGAGAATAAAGAAGGAGGAAACAGATTTAAGTGGGAAGAAAGAAATTACTGTTATGTAATTGAAAGAACATTGACATAAGAATCAGAAGATTTTAGGTCTAGTTGGTCAACTTCATGTCCATTTGGCTTTAGACCTCTTGTCCTGAGATTCTTCATTTGCAAAATGAAAATGCTACCATCTTCTCTTCCTTTGAGGATATCTTTGAGGATATTACAAAGAATAAACAACAAATCACTGTATGAATATGAAATAATGCCATTATTATAAATGAAGACAAATAGACAGGGAATGAGGAAAGAAAAAGAAAATGAGAAAGAAATATAGTAAGTAATGAGTGATAGATGTAAAAAGAGGTAGAAAAATGGGGAAGTTTTATTTGGAGGAAACATTGTTCACTTGAGCTGCCGACTTTAGAGAACTATTACTTATTAATGATCGTCTGTTGAATATAAACCTTGGGTGACAGGATAGGGACTATGTCTTAGTCTTATTTCTCCATTCCATAATAAATATTTGTTGAAATGAATTTAATGGAGGGGACATGCTGATTTGCTAATTAATCACAGCATATAACTTTTCAGTTGATTGAATTCTTAAAATTTTTAAAGGCTCTGTTCTAAAAATATTAAGAGCAAGCAGAGGACAGACAGGTAATTCTTTGGGGGTATTGGAGCTAAGTTAGATCTGATCTTCATATGTGAAGTTCAACATAATCCCAACTTATTTTCCTGATTCAGTTTAGAGGATTTCATTGTTTGTACTATTTAAACATTTTTTACTCTTTATTCTTTTTTTTCTCCAAGGGAGCTATCTGGGTATCAGGAGAATTCATTTCAATAAACATTTCTACAAATACACAAATATCCTTTCACAGAGGCACCAAGTGTTTTATCTGACATCCATTCCTGCTTTCAAAATTCTGATCCATACTGTTTGGTGGTTCATTTATTAACCAAGATGTTACTGAGCATAAACTGTACAGATAGAACCAATGCCTCTGTTGACTCTTTATGTCTCTGAAGCTAGGGCATTTATCTGCTGAATCTGAATGTCTGAGTATATGTTAGTCATTGAATTTACTAAATACAGCTGCTCTCCATGAAAATTATATGCTCAGATGAGTATGAGTATTTAGTATGCTTACACTTGTGGATATAATACATATGGTGTCACTTTGGTTATGAGCTAAGAAATATGGTCCCAAATAAGGGTTTAGATAATATCAATTTCCTACTTTTTTTTAATTTTCCATCTTGAGAACTTAACAAAAAGCAGTGAAGCCCTGTCCTTATGTGGGGAAAAGAAAAATAAAATCCTAAAAAGGTAATTTGAAACATTTTCAGATAAATATCTTGTTAGAATTTTTTCAAAAGAGATTATCTTTAGAGCCTTTGTGCCAGGATGATTATATCTGTAAGAAATACTTTGGAATTTATAGGGCCAAAATAAACTTAGTATTTGGAATTTGTACTTCATTCTTTAGGCATAAGATTAACAAATTGTTTTAAAAGTTTTCAGCTGGTATATGTCAAGATTTTCCATTAAATAACAGGAGGAAAAGCCTCAAGGTATCCTTATATTTTTAAGGAGGAATAAAACACTTTATCTCTAATCTTTTATTTTAATTTGTTTTAAATTAATTTATTGATATATTTTAATGACTGTTCATGGAAGTAAGTTGGTGGTCTTGTCCCAGTTTCATATATGCAGGTGTAAGTGCCTTAAGAGCTAGAATCTTTTAAGATTGGGCTTGATAGTTTGACTCAAGCTGTAATACCTATGTGCCAAATAGTATAAGTGTATTTCCCTTGAGAGGCATTCCAGCTTGGGGACAGAGGTCAGACTTGGTACAGGAGACCTGGTTTCAAAACTTGCCTTTGTCACGTTGGCTTGTTGACCCTGGAAATAAATATTCAGTTACTTGGGCAACTATTAAGTCTATAAGTTACAGAAAAAATATTGGTTTCTATTATGATAATTCCTTAAAATGAGAAGATAAAAGGCTAGGAAAAAAAATAAGTTGTCCTTGCCACACTAGTCAAACTTAATCAGCAGTAGCAACTGCTAGTAATAATTTCTCTACAACTGCCATAGTTAATAGAATTTTCTCAGTTTTCAAATATGCTAGCTGAGGCAAAGAAGTCACTTGCCCAGGGTCTCATAGTTAATTAAGGAAATTTGGAGGCAATTTAACATGTGAAGAATTTCAGTTATCAGTTTCTGTATAAAATTATTCTCACTCCTGGCCCTAATCTGGCTATATAACCTGGTAATTAGATTCTTGGCTTGTACCTTAATAAAGATTCATTCTTGAAGTCAAATTGAGTTAACGATGTTCTCTTATTCCTGAGCATCTATGAGGTGAAATGGATAATGCCAAGTCTAGAGTCAGGAAGATCTGAGTTCAAATGTGGCCTCAGACATTTACTAGCTATGTGACCCTGGG
>NW_025346505.1:0-1681 GCF_016433145.1 Gracilinanus agilis | reverse complement strand
TATATATATGTAGTCCCTGTCCTCAAGGAACTTGCATTCTATCAAGGGAGATATATAATGCAAGTTCCTTGAGGACAGGGACTATTTAATTTTGGTAACTCCATCATTTAGCACAGTCCTTGCTATAATTTGTTCAGTTATTTTTCTGTCATTTCCAAGTCTTCATGGCACCATTTGGGTTTTCTTGCATAAATACTGGAGTGGTATGCCATTTCCTTCTCCAGCTCATTTTACAAATGAGGAAACTGAGGCAGGCAGGGTTCAGTGTTGCACAGGGTCACACAGCTAGGAAATGTTTGAGACCAAATTTGAATTTAGGTCTTCCTGATTCCAGACCCAATGCTCCATTCACTGAATTACCTAGCTGCAGCCCCCACTCCTCTCATATAGTAAGTACTTAATATTATTCTTGTTGATTGGTTGATTTGTATCCCAGCAGCTATCACAGTGCTTGTCACCTAGTAAATACTTAATATTTGTTGATTAACTTCTGACTTCCAGATCCAGCACTCCATTCACTGTCCCCAATTTAGCAGAATTTGTGGACCTTCTAAGACTTTATTTGTTCTCCTATAAGTCTCCATGTTGAAGCATTTTTAAAAAAATCTGTATAAAGTCAGAAAGTCATGCTGAATATTTATAGCTCACTAAATCAGTGTATATTCTGTTTAAATTAATGCTGTTTTATATGCAGCATAAATACACAGTTACTCCTGGTATTACTTGCAAGGAAAATAAAGTCTGGTCCCCAAAGGCTAAGCTCTTGCTATGGGGTAATTGATAGCAGCCAGAAAAGCCAACTTTAATGCCAAAAATATCAGTTGCTTATCCCCAGAGCTAGCCGAGTCTCCTGTATTAAAGAGCCCCAGTATTCCATATGGAATCCTGCAGGTAATGGGATTCTCTACATTTCCCAGATTTCCCTTCAAAGGACAAAGAACTCTTCTTAGGAACAAACAGTGCACGAAGCTCATGGAATGTCTCATAAAAGAAGCAAAGGTGTGCATTAAAATTCTGAGAAGGGAATAACTTACACTACAGATGTGAACACTAGGGCAGTGGTCCCAAAAGTGGGGTACCTTTCCCCATCATGAGCCCTTACAATAATCCACAGGGTAACTGGACCATACAATGGGAATAGGGATGGAATTCCACACTCCTCTCAAACCATAGCTAATCAAAAGACTTGTCCCCAATACAATTCTACCATCCCCTTTTCCATTAACAAGCAATATTACACTTCTATTTCTCCCTTCTCAGAACTGGCCTCCCATGTCTGGGCAGGGTCTCAGCCTCTCCCCTTCTGTGCTGTGCCATTGGTCCCTAAAGGCAGTTAGCTACTACAGGGAACACAGGCAACCTTTAGAGCAGTGGTTCCCAAAATTTTTGGCCTACCGCCCCCTTTCCAGAAAAAAATATTACTTAGCCATCTGGAAATTATTTTTTTTTTAATTTTAATAGCAATTAATAGGAAAGATAAATGCACCTGTGGCCATCACCACCTCCTGGGAATCACTGCAGCATCCACTAGGGGGAGGTGGCGCCCACTTTGGGAATCACTGCTTTAGACTCACAGATGAAGCTTAGAAATATGAGTCATTTGCTCATAATTATGCTGTTAGCAAATGTGAGATATTCACACATCCTCGGCCATACCACATCATTATTATTTCAAGGGCTC
>NW_025346504.1:0-5242 GCF_016433145.1 Gracilinanus agilis | reverse complement strand
CTTTCTTTCCTTCTTTCCTTCTTTCTTCTCTTACCTTCTGTCTTAGAATCAATACTAAATATCGGTTCCAAGGCAGAAGAGTGATAAAGGCTACGTATTTGGGGCTAAGTAACTTACCTAGAGTGACCCAGCTAGGAAGTATTTGAGGTCACATTTGAACCCAGGACCTTCCATCTCCAGGCCCTGATCTCTATCTACTGAGCCGCCCAGCTGCCCCCAGTGATCTTTTCTTAGTCCTCGTTCTCCTTGGCCTCCCTGCAGCTTTTAACGCTGGTGGTGGCTCTCTCCTCCCTGACCCTCTCCCTTCTCTTGCTTTTCAGGGCACCGTTATCTCCTGGGTCTTCTCCTTCCTCTCTGACTGTCCATCTCTGTCTCCTTCCTTGGATCTTCCTCCCGATCACATGCTCTAACTGTAGCTGTGCCTCAGGGTCGTGCTCTGGCTCACATGCTTCACCTGGTGGCCTCATTAGCTCCCATGGATGGAATTAGCGTCTCTGCATCTGAGTGGAGGCCGTGAGAGCAGAAAGCAGAGGCTGGCTGGGAGCAGAGGGCCAACTGGAGAAATGCACGCTGGGATAGGTGGGAATGAGGGAAGGGCAGGAGAAGAAGATGGCACTGAGTTTGCCAACCCGAGTGAGGGGGACAGTTAGAGAGAAGGGATAGTTGGGGGTGGGGCACGTGGAGTTTGAGCCATGTGGGGTGTCAGGGGGGCAGCCGGCCCAACAGGCAATTGGTGTCGTGTCCAATAGGCAGCGGTGAGATCAGAGGAGAGGCCAGTCTGGCTGCGTGAAGTCTAGAAGGGGCAGCCAGCTGTGTGCGACAGGGAGGCTGGAGGCAGGGGGAAGCCGCTCGAGGTTCAGGTCTTGGAGATGGCCCAGCAGACCGTGGAGGGGGACGGCGCCATGGTGCTAGGGAGGAAATCATGGACTGCATTTTGGGGTCTCTGGGCTTCAGGGCTCCTTTTAGGGTGGAGAAGGTCGGCCCTGCCTCTATGTGGAGGCAGCTATCAAAGGAGGTGATTGTTTCCCAGGGAAGCGGCCTCTGTGCCCCGAGATCTATCGGCGGAGCTTTGCTCCTTTGGGCATAGGAGAGGGCAGCTGAGAGGGCGAAGGGCCTTGGGGCCATGCCACCCGATTATTGGTTAAAGGACCTGGGAATGTTTAACCCGGAGAAGAGCCACCCGCACTTGAGACCTGTCTTCGGCCTCCAAAGGGCTGCCACACACGCTGGAGCACTGGATGTCTCTGCCTGGCCAAGGCCAAGGAAAGGAGTGCCCAGAGGCAGCCTGAGGCTCGATGTAAGGAAAACCTTCCTGCCAGGGGCACCGGCCAGAAGCAGGCTGGGCTGCAGGCTGGGGGGGGGGGCTGCCCTCGCTGGAGGCCATTGGTCAGAAATGGTGTCAAGGCCAGGCACGGGCCTCTGTGCTCCCTTCCGGGCCAATCAGGGCTCTGTCCTTGGACAGGGCCGGGGTGTCCCTTGAGAGGGACGTGCCCACGTGTGATCAAGGGCACAGGAAGCGTGGGGGAGAGCAGCCACCAAGGAACGTGCGGGCAGCCCTGGAATTTCCCCACTTCTCCTCTGGGCCCGGGCAGCCCCCCCCCCCCAGCATGCACCTCCACTGTCGGAGGGAGCTCAAGCCTCAGGGATTACTGCCCGGGAGAGTTCATTCGAATGCCTCTGTGCAAAGCTCGCAGCAGGAGAGGCCACCGCCAGGAGGATTAACTGGATCACACCAGAAAATCATTTCCAACGCTCATTCCTCCACGTGGACGTGGCTGTGCCACCCTCCCCTCCCCCCCTCCCCAGCCCAGCCCAGCCAGGCTTAGATTCCCTCCCCCACCCCGCTTGGGTGTGCCGCTGAGATGAAGACCCAGATGGGCTGTGGCCATGGGCGGGGGGGGGGGGGCACAGCGCAGCCCCCCTTCTCTCAGCCCCCTCCACATTCTGAAGGCTCTCCTTAGCCAGGCTCCAGCTAGCCAGACGCACTGGATTCAAAATGGCGGTCACCTCATGGAGCCCTCGAAAGGCTCCCCCAGAGCACTTCGGGAAGCCCCCAGCTCAAGGAAACCAGGACAGGGTCACCGGCTCTGCCCCGTGGCTACGTAGAGCCCTTGGGTGGCGGGCCTGGCCCAGGGCACACTGTCTGCCTGGACAGATGTGGAGGAGAGGCCCCTGGGGCAGAAGCCAGAGAGGGAGGGAGCACCTCCTAGGCACCTGCCGGGAAGGGATTACCAGGGGGAGGGCAGGAGGTGGCCTTAGATGAGGAAGAGGAGGAGGAGGAAGAGGAGGAGGAGAGGGCAGGGCAGGGCAGGGCAGGGCGGTCTCTGCTGCTGTGCTTGCACGGTGGTGTAGGGCTTTTCAAACATCCGCTAGAGTTTGGCCTAGAACCCACCAGGGGGTGCCTTGACCCTGCATGTAGCTTCCAGGGTCCCATAGGGGAGAGCCCAGGCTAGGGATGCCAGGGAAGCACCCGGCTTCTAATCTCCGGAAGGGTTGGGCCCGGATATGCCTCAGTGCCTTCATGGCTACGTGGATTCTCCCCACGAAGGAGGCAACTGCAATGGCAGCCCACGTTGGGCAGGCCTCGTCCAAACCTGCTCCAGGGCCTCCTCACCCAGCTTTACCCAGCAGGCTTCTGTGTGTGGAATGACCAGAGTTCAAGGTCAGGGACTCACAGAGGCACAACCTGCCACTGAAAACCAGCCAACCGACCACGTCCAGCCAGAGGAGGATGGGAGAGGCCGGGGAGCTCCCCCCGCCTTGTCGTCCTAGAGGACGGCCCCGGGATCGTCCTGTGAGCTGCCAGGCTTCCCCAGAGACGTGGCTCATCTTTGGCCAGTCAGTGGCAGACTGTCTTGATTTCATCAGGGAGACGCCCGCCTTGGTAAAGGAGTGACGGGCGGCCACTTCATTCACTCCACTGGCGGCTTCTCTCCTCTGGCACTCGCCCTCGTCGCCCCTCGGCCTTCTTGGTTGTCTCTGCCTCCGGGGCCCCCACTCTCCAGCCCCTCTCGCTCGGCCGCCAGGCCATCACTGGCTCTTCCTGAACAATGTCCTGTGGGCACAATGGCCGTCTGCTCCGGAGCTCCCCCCGGCTCCCCATTGCCCTTCAGGCCTGCTCCCTTCTGGCCGCACGGGCCCACTTCCCCAATCCAGGGCTCCCCTCAGGGTCTTGGCGGTTCCCGGGCCGGGATGCCCTCCCTCTCACCTCTCCTTCTCAGAAGGCCTGGATTCCGTTCAAGCTCAGCTTGTGTGCCTGGCCTCTGGGAAGCCTTTCCCGAGTGCCCGCGTCGTTAGGGCTCTGCCCCACCTCCGGTGCCCTTGGACGTAACTCTGTAAACACGTTCTCTCCTTCCAGGGAGTAACTGAAGGGGCTCCAAGGCAGGGCCTGCTTCATCTCTGCCTTTGGGTTTGGTATTCAGTAGATACTTAATAAGCGTTTGCACGTTCGAACCTTGGCTTCCCCTTGGGAACCCCAGTGTTTGCTGAGGCCTCAGGAACTAGCACCAGGGGAGGTGGGGAGAGGGAAGCCTGGTGTGTAGATGGGAGGGAATCCAGAAATGCTGGCCCTCAGCATCAGGGATGTAACCAGCAGGCTCTGTGCCAAGGGAGGGCAGCACCAGCAGGAGCACACAAAAGAACGTGGGCCTTCGAGCTGGCGTTGGGGCCCTGGGGCAATCCCCGAGAACAGATCCCCAGAAGCCCCAACTCCCCCTGGCTCCTGCTGCCTGTGGGTTAGCATGTGCTGGATGTCACAGCTCTGCCCAGGTGCTTACCAGCTGGTCAGAGGCCATGCCAACTCACACACAGGCACTGACCCCAGCAGCATGGCCCTCCTTCTGGGCAAACACAGTAGGGCATCTCAGAACATGCATGACCGGGGAACATGAACGGTGGGCACATAGAGAAAGAGAAACCATATGGCCCAGCAGACATGTGGAGAGCATGCATGTGTGGCCAGCGCAGAGAAATGAAAGGAACACGTGAAGGAGACACATGAATGGTCACCTCCAATGCCGTGAAATCACCAACATGGAGCTCTCATCTGCTGGGTATGACATGGTCTTAGCTCAGAGCCTTGGGAGCCCAGGCTGCACTTTGCCCACATCTGCTATCCCTCAGGTCTTCAGGGCTCTGGCCAGGTTCTTTGTTCCCATTTGAAAAATGAGCTAGTCAAGAGCCTTGCCCTGACCAGGGCAGGTTCAAGTCTATTGGCACACAGTCACTGGGGTTATGAGCCACCGTGCCTAGCAGCTGGCCATATCCCTCACCAAAAATATCCAGCCAGAGGGCCTTGGGCTAAAGTCAGGTCTACACAGGGATGTGTGGTGCTGATTAGAAGTCCATGGTTCCACTATGCCCAAAGGACTTTAAAAAACTGCCTGCCCTTTGATCCAATCATACCACCGCCAGCTTTGTATCCCAAAGAGATAATAAGGAAAAAGATTTGCACAAAAATACTCATACTGTGCTTTGTGGTGCCACAAAAAACTGGAAAATGAGGGTATGTCCTTCAATTGGGGAATGGCTGAACAAATGGTGGTATCTGCTGGTGATGGAATACTATTGTGCTGAAAGGAATAATAAACTGGAGGAATTCCATGTGAACTGGAAAGACCTCCAGGAACTGATGCAGAGTGAAAGGAGCGGAACCAGGAGAACATTGTACACAGAGACGGATACATTGTAGCACAATCAAATGTAATGGACTTCTGTACTAGCAGCAATGCCATGACCCAGGACAATCCAGAGGGACTTATGAGAAAGAAGCTATTCACATTCAGAGGAAGAACTGTGGGAGCAGAAACGCAGAAGAAAAACATATGATTGATCACGTGGTTTGATAGGTATATGATTGGGGATTATGACTTTAAAAGATTACTCAATTGCAAATATTAATAATATGGAAATAGGTTTTGAACAATGATACATGTATAACCCAGTGGAGTTGCCTGTCAGCTCTGGGAGCGGGGAGGGATGAGGGGAGAGAAAGAACATGAATCATGTAACCATGGAAAAGCATTCTAAATTCATTAATTAATTTCTTAAAAAAAAAAGTCTATGGTTCCAGATAACTATCTGAGTTGGAATTAGGAAATTCCTTGTTACACTCACTTAATCTCCATCGGGATCCTGTGCTATAAGATCCATTCTGTGGATACTGAAAAAGGAAGGAAGGAAAGAAAGAAAGAAGGAAGGAAGGAAGGAAGGAAGGAAGGAAGGAAGGAAGGAAGGAAGGAAG
>NW_025346503.1:0-2279 GCF_016433145.1 Gracilinanus agilis | reverse complement strand
GCCTTCCCAATAAAATCAGGAGTGAAACAAGGATGCCCATTATCACCCTATTATTTAACATTGTACTAGAAACACTAGCAGTAGCAATTAGAGAGGAAAAATAAATTGAAGGTATTAAAATAGGCAATGAGGAGACTAAGCTATCACTCTTTGCAGATGATATGATGGTCTACTTAAAAAATCCTAGAGAATCAACTAAAAATCTAGAAGAAATAATCAACAACTTTAGTAAAGTTGCAGGATACAAAATAAATGCACATAAATCATCAACATTTCTATACATTTCCAACACATCACAACAGCAAGAGGTAGAAAAAGAAACACAATTTAAAATCACCCTAGACAACATAAAATACTTAGGAATCTATCTACCAAAACAAACACAGGAATTATTTGAACACAACTACAAAACTTTCCAAACAATTAAAATTACATCTAAACAATTGGGAAAACATTGATTGCTCAGGGGTAGTGTGTAAATGGAATTAGCTCGAGCCCATTCATAGTCAAAACTCTACTTACCCTAGGCATCTAGATTATATCATCCCCACCTCTAATTCAGTGGGGAGGGGAGATAAGTTAATCACATGTGACAATAAGTATCAAATCAAGAACAAAGGACTGCCCTTTGGGCAATCCAAATCAGTGTAGAGACTGCCATTTGTCCACTTAAATTAGAGGTGGACCCACAAGAAGTGACAAAAGACAATATCTCTTCAAATATGTTGGTTACTTCCTGCTAAGGGAGTTCCAGCTTTGAACTTGGTGCTGAAGGTGCTCGGCTGAGACCTCAGAATGCTTCTACTCTGAATTGTCACGTGGGTATGTTAGGCTGACTTCCTTGGTCTACTTTGCGTTTCTAAACTCTGCCTTAAGTAAGCTTATAGCCTCTCTGATTTCTAAGGTCTTGGTGGCTTGTAGCCTTGTTTAATTAGCCTTTTATCTCTCTCTCTCCGTCCAGGCCTCTCCAGACCTGGACTAGTCTCTCCTTCTCTCTATTTCCCTACCTTTTACCTTCCTAATTGTAAATAAACTACCTTAAAACCGATCCTGACTTGGGTCAATTTTAATTATGGAATCAATCTGAATTGTTGATTCCTGGCGGCCACACTTTAAATATATATCTATAAAATATCTAAAATCTCCCTCTTACAGTAGGATGAGCGAACATAATAAAAATGATCATTGTAGGGTTCCGGGTTAAGATGGTGGCAGAGTAAAAAGCAGCTCTTAACCTCTCCTGACCGAAACACACAAAACTCCTCAAGGGGACATAAAAACAAGTCCAGACGAACGGAGGAACCCAACAACAGGGTGCAGCATTGAAGTTAAGTGGGATCGGGGCATTTCCATGCTATAAAGGGGTGAAACAGCTCTCACTAAATCGCGGGCTGAGCAACCACCCCACCCCCAACCCCTCCACACACACCACCTATAGCGCCGAAGCCAGTTAAAAAGAAATAGAGAAAGTTTGGGGCACCCATCGAGCCATTAGCAGCTACAGGGCCTGTTCCTGAGAGCAGCAAGATTTGGGACCCCAATAAGCCAAAGAACGCACCCGAAATTTGAGCGCGGGAGAACGCAGGCACAGCAGAGGCATGGGTGGAGGCAGACACAGCCATGAGCCAAAGCTCTGAAACCCTGAGTGGGGAACCAGCGTAGACAGGTATACGACTGTGGAAGCAGCACCCTGAGACTTGTAAAGGAACCTCCAGCAGAGGATCAAGCAAGGGGGTCCACCAGGGGGCTTGACCTTGGAAAAAACCAGAACTCAGACCTCAGAAGCCAAAAGACCACGGCGAGGATAAAGCTGAGAAGCTACTGGGCTAAAGATGGCTACCCAGACTCAGGAAGTTCAGAAGAGAAACCTAACAACAAGAAAAAGAAGTCTTTAACACTCAACAACTTTTACACAGAGAAAATTCATACAACCGAGCAAACAGAGGAGGAGAACAAACAAGCATCCGGACCCTCCTCAAATGAGGAAAACGGGTCACAACCTATGGAAGAGTTCAAAACTGAGATTCTGAGGAAGATGGAAGAGATCTGGCAAGAAAATAACAGTTTAAAAGGTAGAATCTTGCAATTGGAAAGTGAGGCTCAGAAATCAAATGAACTGATAAGCAAATTGAACACCAGAAATGACCAGATTGAAAAGGAAAACCAAAAGGTTATACCCGAAAACCAGTCCCTAAAGGCTAGAATTGAGCAATTAGAAGCTAATGATCTCTAAAGACAACAAGAACAAATAAAACAAAGTCAAAAGACTGAAAAAATAG
>NW_025346502.1:0-1280 GCF_016433145.1 Gracilinanus agilis | reverse complement strand
TCTGTTACAGTTAACCAGTTAAAAAGCACATGACCAACTAAGAGTGCAAAACAAAGTGAAGTGATCACTTCTGAAAGCAAAGGAAAAATGGTGGACAGCTTATTTATAAGCCAATAGAATATATTGGATGAGAAACCTGGTGGCAGATTTGTGGGAGGATTTGAACAAGTTACTTAGGATGAGAGACCTGACATAGGTTGTAATCTGCATCTTCTCTGAAGGAATATTCACACTGATGAGATTCATATAGTAAAAATAACAATCAATTATTTAATTCTTTGAGTGTTAAAGCACATCAAATATGTTATCTCATCTGATCCTCTCACAAGAACCCTATAGAAGACAGTGTTTGTGTTACTCCTGTTTTATAGATGAGGAAACCAAGACTGAGAGATTAAGTGATTTGCACAGGGTCATTCAGCTCATTAGTTACTGGATTTGGACTACCCCACTATCCAACTAGAATAAGAACTGAGGAGGTGAGAACTACATACCTGGGAGGGACAGGCCACCCTCTTCCATTGGGATGGTCCATAATGGTACTGTTCCTAGAAGTATGCTGGATTTGATTTTTTGTCTTTTAAAAACCCTTACCTTCCATCTTAGAATCAATACTGTATATTGGTTCCAAGGCAGAAGAGCAGTAAGGGCTGGGCAAAGGCAGTTAAGTGATTTATCCAGAGTCACACAGCTAGGAAGTATCTGAAGCCAGATTTGAAGCTGGGATCTCCTGTCTCTAGGCCTTCCTCCCTCCCATTCACCCCCAGTGAATTTGCCCCAGGTATCATTCTAGCTAGTTACTGTTTGGATTCTCTTGGCTTTTTATATCCTTGTACCTGAGGGTGAGGATCTATGGCATGGAGAAAGAGGAGGGGAAGGATAGCCTCAGAATAACCTAGATTTCAAGATTAGAAGAAAATATTGAAGAACATAGGGAAAAGGATTCGGGTTCAGGTGAAGTGCAAAAATAATTCCAAAGGAGTGATGATGGTGAAATACTGGCCTAAATAATATTTAAGGGGAAATTTTGTTTCACTCCTTATCTTTTTTTTTTTTTAAACCCTTAACTTCTGTGTATTAACTTATAGGTGGAAGAGTGGTAAGGGTAGGCAATGGGGGTCAAGTGACTTGCCCAGGGTCACACAGCTGGGAAGTGTCTGAGGCCGGATCTGAACCTAGGACCTCCTGTCTCTAGGCCCGGCTCTCAATCCACTGAGCTACCCAGCTGCCCCCTCACTCCTTATCTTATAGGGAAGGCTTTTAATTTATCTCCAATATAG
>NW_025346501.1:0-2578 GCF_016433145.1 Gracilinanus agilis | reverse complement strand
CCCCTCCCCTCCCCTTCCCCTTTTTCTTCTCTTTTTCTTTTTTCTTCTCTTTTTCTTTTTCTTTCTTTTCTTCCCTTACCTTCTGTCTTAGAATCAATACTAAGTATTTCAAGGCAGAAGAGCAGTATGGCTAGACCAGTGATGGCAAACTTTTTAGTGACAAGGGAGGGTGGAAGCATTCCCATTGGACTGCTGGGCAGGGAGGTAGGTGATGAGAGGTGTGTGTGGAAAGGGAGAAGAATCACCTTCACTGCAGACTCAATAGGCTGCCTTCTATGCTGCACGCCCCCCCCCCCCCCCCCACGCCTTATCCCACAAAGGGAAGGGAGGAAGTGCTCCCATTGGCTGCTGGACAGAGGGGATAGGGAAGTGAAGAATGTACTCAAGTGTGGGGAGAGGGGAGGGGGGGAATAGCTCCACCTTGAGTCCCTCTGGCTTTCTAGTAATAAACTTTTTTTTTTTAAACCCGTACCTTCCATCTTGGAATCAATACTTTTTATTGGCTCCAAGGCAGAAGAGTAGTAAGGGCTAGGCAATGGGAGTCAAGTGACTTGCCCAGGGTCACACAGCAAGGAAGTGTCTGAGGCCAGATTTGAACTTAGGACCTCCCATCTCTAGGCTTGGCTCTCAATCCACTGAGCTACCCAGCTGCCCCCTAGTAACAAACTCTTAACCAGCAACTGTAAGTGTGCCCACAGAGAGGGCTCTGCTGTGGATCCCTTTTGGCATACATGTTATAGGTTTGCCATCACTGAGCTAGGAAGTTGGGATTAAGTAATTTACCTAGAGTCACACAGCTAGGAAGAGTCTCTTCTGAGGCCAGATTTGAACCTACAATTTCCCATCTTCAGGCCTAACTCTCTATCCACTGAGTTACTTAGCTGCCCCTGACACCAATACTTTCATCATAATTTGAGCATAATAATGGCTCACAGCTTCTTCTCATAAGCATGAAATTATAACTTTTTAGTCTACTCATGGATTTAAGCAAAAATTTTTTTCATATTCAACCTTAGTATAAGATAGCACCAAAATCAAAGTATAAGCCCTGTATATGTTCAATAGAACAACTTTAAATTTAGTGGTTTTTTAAAATTGAAGAAATCTACTCAGTTGCAAAAAGTAGTTATATAGTTTAAAATTTTGGAAATGTGAATATATTATTGATCTTATATATGACACTTTTCCTCTTTTGAATTTCTCTATTATATACTTCTTGGTTGGATATTCTTTTTGTTTTATCTCAACTTTAGGACTGTTTGTATATGGCTTTTGCCACATCTCTTTTCACCTTAACTTCCATATCTCTGAAACTTCTTATATTCTGTTTATTTATAACTGTTAAATCTTCTCTAGACCTGCTTATCCCTCTTTGGTATCAAATGAAACTACATAAAACATCATTGAATATTGTCATATCATCATAAGAGTCATTCTGATTCTTCACAATCTCTATCTGGGCCTCTACTCCCCCCCCCCCCCCCTCAGGTGCCCACACTCTGTTGGATGATCTATTCTCATGTTGCTCAATAACATAGATAGGGAATCTTGTCTTCTTTTCTTTCTCTGTTTTTTGGTCTTTTAAGTATGCTGTTACTTAAATTCATTGACTAGGGTCTACAGGCAAGCTAGGAGGCAGTCAACATAGTACAGTGTGCTAGAATTGGAATCAAAGGACTTGTTTTACTCATTACTATCTGTTTGACCTAGGGAATATTACTTAACCTCTCCAGGTCTCAGTTTTCTCATTTGTAAAAATGGTAAGGTTGGACTAGATATTCTCTAGCATGCTTTCTAGCTCCAAATCTGTGAAATTATGAGCCTAATCATCTTTTTTAAAATCCTCTTTAAGGGATGAAAATCTACAGCCAGCATAAGGTCACTTAATACTGGTCCTAGGGAAAATTATGAAGTTGCTCATTTTTGGTTAGGCTGACTTTTTCTTTAATTTATTTTTTGGTATTTCCTTTGATTCTTTTATCCACCAGGCACTTTGTACTTTGTTGTCCTGTCCACTTGTTTTCCTATTCATATCTTTTCTCTGTGAAGTATCTGATTAATCCTTTTCGATGAATTCATAAATAACTGATACGATTATCACTCCTTCAAAATGCTGCAGTACTTACTTTCAATGCCAGTGGTTTTAAACTCAAATTTTGTTTGTTTCAACTTTATAGAACTTGTCTGTTTTCTTTACTACTTTCTAAATCTATTTTTCACAAATAACAATAAATAATAATAACAATTAAAAACCAAGAAGAAGAATAGCTTGTTTTCATATAGTACTTTCTATGTGCCGGATACTCTGCTAAGCACTTTATAATTTTTATCTCATTTGATCTTCACAAAAACCCTGGGAGATAGATGCTATTATTACCCTCAGTTTACAGATGAGGAAACTGAGACAAACAGGTTAAATGACTTGTTCAATGTCACCTAACAAATAATGTCTGAGACTGGATTTGCATTTGAGTCTTCCTCACTCTAGTCCCAGCACCCATGCACTGTGCCACCTATCTGGATATATAATCAAATTACATATTAATCTGAAGAGCCGAAGTCACTTAACATGAGGTAT
>NW_025346500.1:0-3762 GCF_016433145.1 Gracilinanus agilis | reverse complement strand
ATATATATATATATATATAGTTATATTTGTCTTGTTTGGAAATGTGCACATTGTGGTCCCAGATTTATAGTTTCAAAGTCTAAGTCTGCCTTTAATTTTATTAGCTTTTCATTTAAGTACCTGGATACTGTGCCATTTTGCACAAATACATTAAATATAAATATTATTTCATTATTAAATGTGAATTTAAGCATAATATGGTTTTCTTGTCTTTTTTCTTCATTTATTTTTGACTTATCTTTTATTTTTATTTTTTTTACATATAACTATAACATGTAACATAATAATAATAAACGATTTGTTACAAATACATAACATATAATAAATATCCTTATCTAAGAGAAACAAATTCTTTCCTTAGCTATGTCCAAAAACGAGGACAAATTTTCTCTTTTACTCTATACTGCTCTGCTTTGGAGAGGGGCTCTCAACAATATATGAAATAAATAAAACTGTTTGTCCCTTTCTTATTTTTTAACATTGTATTTTTGCTGTTTTGTTCAATCATGATTTCCAACTATGCTATTTAAATTTTAAAAAAATTATAATAAATTCTGTTTCAGCACCTTATTTTAACTTTGTGTTAATTTTTGTTTGAAATGTATTTCTCTTAAACAACATATTGCTGGAGTCTGCCTTCTAACCCATTCTGCTATTTTGTCTTTTACAGAGTTCATCCCATCCACACTGACAGTTCTGATTGTTAGTAACGTATTTTGCTACATTAAATCATTCATACTTTTTCCTCCTTCTTTGTTCTCTCTTTTGAGAAGAAGGTGGTGAAAGCAAAGTAATGTGATCAATACTACAAATCTATAATTGAAGAAATCTGCTCCCATTCTTTTGGTCTTCTTTTCACTTAATCTAGATCCTGATCACTATTTTTTCTTTTTTTTTTTTAACCCCCTCCTTATGACACACTCTCCAAAGTCAATTCCCTTGTGACCATTCCCTTTGGAAAAGAAGCAGTATCCCACTCTTCTTTTAATTCAAGTTTTGTTAATTTTTTCTTATAAGGCATTGAACCTCTCTTCTGGTCTTGGTTGGCTCAGGTGACCAAGGGCTGAAGATGCTGACTCTATTCCCCTTTCATCTAATAATTAAGTTCATGTCTAATGGTCCTGGATGCCTTTGTCTTGCTAATGGTCATCTTCGCTCATTTGCTCTGGGATGCCTACTGAACAAAAAGTTTTTCCAGTTTAAATGGAGTCATATTTGGGTGAACTCATTTTAAATGGCTTTTTGGAAATGACAGCTGAACCGGTAGATCTACGTACTATGATTATAATATGGACCTTTGAAGGATGGCATGAGGAACGCCAACAATGAGACAACAAACCAAAGATGATCCCTGGTATTTTGGGATTGCCTAACAATTGTTCTAAAGAAATCATTTGGATTCTATTTGATTGTTTTAAATTTGGAATGTTAAAGGTCAAACCAAAATTTTCCACATGGATTGTGTTGTGGTTATTCAGTACAAGCCATGGGAGGAGGCATTTATAACGTTAGTGCTAAATTATCTCCCTAAAACCCAAAGGTATTTTCTGGAATTGAGAATTTAGACAAATGTTCCAAATGCATGCTTATTTAATTAGCTGAAGACAAGTAGGTGCTGCTTCAGTTTGCAACGAGTCTATACAAAGGAAATAATTTTCAATTTCCCCTTTACATGTCACTATAATGTCATTAGTTAAATCAAAATTGTCTGTAGAAGTATAACAAGATCTTTAATTATATAAGTGAAATTGGCCCATAGGTCAGCTACGTACTTGGATGTGAGCATATGCACACACACACACACACACACACACACACACACACACACACAGACTTAAACCATATCGATTACCTATGCATATGTACCTACATGCATACATAGGCAAACTTTTTTTTAATTGGGAACATAGGTTTGAATTTAGTACATACTTTTGGTATACTTTAAGTTGTGCTTGACTTTGAAAATAAATCAAACTGAGTAGTTATTCCTTTTTACTTGTTGTCCCTCTGCCCCCCAAAAAACATCTTAACATTGGCAAATTTGCTGAATAATTGAATGAACTTTTACTCTTACAACTCTATATTCTGGCAAAAAAAATATTGAACAAGATAAAAGGAATTAGCATAAGAAATCTCCATTTTAGTTTGTGGATAATTATCCTTCACTCTCATGTACAGTCTCAATGAATTTAATATTTGACTTAAATATAAGGTAGTTTTATGTTAGTATTGAAAGTAGAATTTAGTTGTTTTAAGCTGAATTCCTTTAGCTTTAAGACCAATTTTAAATTTGGTGTTATTGTCTTTTGTTTTTACATCTCAATTTCCAAATATATCCCTACCCACAGAAATTTTGTTGATCTCCAAGCCAGAGCAACATGGAGTAAAGGAGAAAATTTATCCTTGTTCTCTTCTGTAGTGTTATGAATTCACTGAAGAAAAACATTATCTCAGAGCTGTTAACAGTCCATTGCCATGCCAGATATAACATTTTAGTTTCCCTAAGAACTAGTTGCTGGGTTCATTTAAAAAGAAAAAATAAACTGTCACCAAATTGTTCCTTTCAATTACTTCTGTTAATATTCTCTCTTTCTGGTTTTAGATAAATCTATAGAGAGAAAAGCAATATTATATGCTCCTTTGAATATGATCAACATAGCCATTCCTAGTGAATCTGGATGTCTCTGTCATTGAGTATTGTTCCTCTTTCCCCAGCTCTCCCATAACTCTCCATCTTCCTTTCCATCACCCCTTACCTCCACCTCTACCCAACAAGGCTTCAGTGATGAACAAATGTGCCAACAATTCACTATTCCCACCTCCACCCTTTTCCCAGGCTTCCTTGGAGATTTATTAACCCTCTTCAATGTTGCTTTTAATCTTCATTTTAACTTGATATTACAAATACAAGAAAATACGGCTATGTATAATTTATCCTGCACCCTGCGTATCCTTTGGCATGGCCCTAGTAGTGGTTCCTTACAAGTCCCAAATGAGCAAAACAGTATCACCGTCCTGGACCTTCGGCCAGTCTAGCTTATTCTAAGACAGGATTGAGAAGCAGTGTGATATTCTGCTAGATTTGCAGTCAAAAATGATCAAAATGGGCTTTGACTCCTGCCTCAAATATTTACTAGCTCCAGGACCCTCAACAAATCTCTTTGCTGCTATGGTCTCAGTTTCCTCATCTGTAAAATGAGATGATTTGACTTAATGACCTCTAAAGTCTGTTCCAGCTTTAAGCTAAAGATGCTACAATTTAGTTTCTACATATATTCTCCTTCACACTCATTGGAAAGATCCCTGAAGTATAATAAATAAGTTTATGTCAGCCTGGGGCACACCTGGCGCATCTCTTGAGTATACATCCTCTGGTCTTTCCCCTTCCTTTGATTTCTGTCTTTCATAAATCTTTTACTACATTTGTCAAAGGGCTGGCAGATTACCAAATTCTTCCCTGATAGGGTTGTTTCCCTTTAAACAACCTGGCAGCACTTCTAAGTGAGAAAAAAGCCCTAGAATAAAATACAATGTGTTTAGTGTCTAAGGTCATTTCCTGGCTTTGTCCTATAGTTTCTGTTTCCTCTAACTAATCGTCAAGTGGCAGTCATTGATTTATTGAGGACTCCTATAGAAATTTAGGACAAACTCCATAAGCTTGACATTCTCTCTGTCTCTGTCTGTCTTTCTCTTTCTTCTCCTTCTCCTTCTCCTTCTCCTTCTCCTTCTCCTTCTCCTTCTCCTTCTCCTTCTCCTTCTCCT
>NW_025346499.1:0-8518 GCF_016433145.1 Gracilinanus agilis | reverse complement strand
AATGCCGCAGGTGTTCTATGAATCCTTTCAATGTCTATATTGCCCTCTTGTTGTAGGACTTCAGGGCAATTTTGCTGAATTATTTCTGTTAGTATAGAGTCCAGGTTTTTATTAATTTCTGGTTTTTCTGGAAGACCAATTATTCTCAAATTGTCTCTTCTAGACCGGTTTTCTTGGTCTGTCACTCTCTCATTGAGATATTTCATGTTTCCTTCTATTTTTTCAGTCTTTTGGCTTTGTTTTATTTGTTCTTGTTGTCTTGAGAGATCATTAGTTTCTACTTGCTCAATTCTAGCCTTTAGGGATTGATTTTCGGCCATAATCTTCTGGTAATCGGCCATAATCTTTTGGTTTTCGGCCATAATCTTCTTGTTTTCGGCCATAATCTTCTGGTATTCCTTTTCAATCTGGTCATTTCTTGTGTTCAATTTGCTTATCAGTTCATTTGGTTTCTGAGCCTCGCTTTCCAGTTGCAAGATTCTACCTTTTAAGCTGTTATTTTCTTGCCAGATCTCTTCCATTTTCCTCAAAATCTCAGATTTGAACTCTTCCATAGGTTGTGAGGAGTTTTCCTTATTTGGGGAGGGTCTGGATGGTTGTTTGTTCTCCTCCTCTGTTTGCTCGGTTGTCTGGATTTTCTCTGTGTAGAAGCTGTCGAGTGTTAAAGACTTCTTTTTTTTGTTATTATTCTTTCTCTTCTGAATTTCCTGTAACTGGTTAGCCATCATTAGCCCAGCAGCTTCTCAGGTTTATCCTCGCGCTCAGTCCTGAGGTCTGAGTTCTAGTTTTTTCCAAGGTCAAGCCCCCTGGTGGATTCCCTTGCTTGAACCTCTGCAGGAGGTTTCTTTACAAGTCTCAGGGAGCTACTTCCACAGTCCTATACCTGTCTGCACTGGTTCCCCACTTAGGCTTTAGTTCCTGGTTGTGTTTGCCTCTGCTCAGCCAGCACCCACGCCTCTGCTCAGCCGGCGCTCCGCTCCCAGCGTCCGCTCCCGAGCGCGCGCGCTCAGATTTCGCGTGCGTTCTTGACTTAATGGGGTCCTAAGTCTTGCTGCTCTCAGGAACAGGTCCCGGAGCTGCTGATGACTCGATGGGTGCCCCAAACTTGCTCTATTTCTTTTTAGCTGGGTTCAGAGCTATAGGTGAGTGTGGAGGGGGTGGGGGTGGGGCGGTTGCTCAGCTCGCGCTTGAGTGAGAGCCCTTTTTAGCTTGGAAATGTCTCGATTCCACGTACCTTCCACGCTGTGCCCTGTTGTGGGGTTCCTCCGTTCGTCTGGACTTGTTTTTATGTCCCCTTGAGGAGTTTTGTGTGTTTCGGTCAGGAGAGGTTTAGGGCTGCTTCTTACTCTGCCGCCATCTTAACCCGGAACCTAAAATTTAGTTTAAAGTCCTTGATCAGGTTAGTGAGTCTCTTTCTCATTTTTAAAGAAGTCTATTGCTAAGAATCCATTCTCCTAGTCTTCTAAGCCATGATTCAGAAAGAAAGAAAAGAAAAAACCCAACACATCCTGTCCTGTGAGACAATTTTATGGATAGTTACTCATTTTAGTATTGTACTTTCTCTTCCAGAGTCCTCAACTTCATCTGTAAGAATTCAGTTAAACAAACAATACCTATTAAATACCTACTCTCTATAGAACACTGTGTTTTATATAGCGGGAAATATAGAAATCATCTTATATATAGTTTTTGCTCTAAAGCAGTTTATAGTAAGAAGATATGGCACCTACTTAAACTAGTATATTAAAAAATAAGACTTGATAAGTATATTAAAAATCCTACTTAAGGCAAAATGGAATGCATAAGCTTTTACTGGGGGCATCTATCTGTAAATGTTTACTGGAATAGATGACATTTGACCTGGGACTTGAAGACAGGAAGAATTTCAACATTCAGAAATAAAAGGGAATAGGACTATTTTTTTATGAATAAAGTTACAGGAAACCTAAGAATGGGTATAAGAGATGGCAAGGAATCAATTTAGGTTCTAATATAGAGCATGTAGAACAAATTAATATGAAATAAATTATATAGAGTAAAAACAGAGGAAATTTAAACTTACCTATCTCCATTCCCTGACATCTTTAAGTATCCTCTAGATTTAAGTGACTAGACACATAATCCAAGTTTCTTCTGCTATAATTCCTATTTGAATTTTCAGGAGTGGATAACAATCACCAGGTTTGATGAAACTTGTCAAATTCTTTGTCATATCTTTTTTACACATGTAACAGAGATAGTATGTTTGGTAATTAATGATGTTTGTTCTACAGTTATATATAGTTACTTCTATTCACTTCATCAAGGAATCAAGGAACAGACTATATTATTTCTTCATGAATTCTATAAGACAATTCATTAGAGTATTAAAGAAGCCTCATTTTGTATTCTGTGTTGCACAGGATTTTCATGATTCTTTAGAAGTCCAGATTTAAAAAATGCTATGGAAACACTCCTATTCCTTTTGCATATCTATAGTAATGTATAGCTTCTTCTATTTCTTTTTCTTGTGTTCATCTTTCTCTCTCCTTCAACCCCAACCCACACTTGCAAGGTTCTTGACACTGGTATTGATTTTTCTGTTTCCTCAGATCTCCATTTTCAGGCACATTATCATCAACATTATTATTATTATTATTATTATTATTATTTATTTATTTATTTGTTTATTTATTTATTTATTTATTTATTTTGGTTCTTTTAGGATCATCAAACAATTCTGAGAGCATGGGCAGTTAAAGACTTTGCTCCAAATTGTCCTTTGTATGTCCAGATATTGAAGCCTGAAAATAAATTCCACATCAAATTTGCTGGTAAGTTTAGTCTTAACTGATAGCCTTTTCTTTTATATGTCATTGAAATATATTTTAATTAGTAAAAATAGTAAATTGTTGATGGCCTTTTCAAGATGCTATGTGTTAACTCCATCTTGTATAGTCTTCATTTTTACCATATATTTACTGTGGAGTCAAATGTTTTTAGGCTGATTTACTCATAGTGTATATATAGTTAGTTATTGAATGGATAGAACCCATATCAAAGATCTATAGGTAGTTTAGTGAGATGATTGTTATTTTAATGTTAATTCAATAATAGCATATATAGATATTTTCCATGTTTTCCTTAATCTATAATTCTTAATCTATAATTGCTCTTCCCCTTCAAATAAATTAAGTGCATTAGCATATTTTATTTTCATACATGAAACACTTTTAGCCCAAATGTAGTTTGCTTAAAATTTGATTTTCCTTTGGTTTGTCTAAGAACATTTTGAGTGAGCCTTTAAAATTTTTTTTGTTTTATTGCTAGAATCTCTCTCAGTATTTCATGTTTATGTCACCACCTAAAATTCCATTTTATAGACTCACAGTCTCTGTATATTTTTATGGCTAAGATTACAACATCTCAAGAGGGCACTATTCATATTATGCAGTGATGGAAGCACCCTAGTCTCATTAAAATGCCATGAAAAGAGCTTGAGAGTGATATATAGAGTTCTCAAACCATTAAAATGTGTTATGTATTTAAGCATACACTGAAAAAAGAATGTGAAATTTACTAAGAAAGTCAATGCATTTCTGTAGTGTCACTTAAGGTGCAGTAAATTAAATATCTGCTTTTATTTCTGAATCACATCCATTTGGTAGCATTAATTAAGAATCATTACATTGCATATGCATGAATCATAGGCTACAGTAATTATAATTATGCTATGTGTAGATAAAGAATAATTTTATTCCAATTATTAAAAATTTGTCTTCTTTTTAGCTTGAATATTGCAAATATTATCTTAAGGTTTATAAATTATTCAATTGTCTAACAAATTATAAGGAAGTTTATGTTATAAAGCTATGTTCAAAAATGGAGAGATTTCAATGATTTATTATGATAAAAAGATAAAAAGCATTAAGGATCCCCAAATGCCTTCAACCAAAAAGGATTTCTTTCTGATATAACATCTATCTATAGGCAAATAGAGTCTTTTAGGATGACTGAATATGTAGGAATTAGTGGAGATGGTTCATGATCCCTCTACATCAAGATTTGCCAGCATACACAAATTGCTGGAATCATGAAAGGTGCTGAGGTTAAATAGAATTTGTCTTGTTATCCCTGCTTTTTTTTTTTTTTAAGAGCCCAGGACTGAGCTTGTTTTTACTAGTTTACTTCTGTATTCTTCTCAGACCTTTTTTGTCTATATCATCTTTAAGGACCTCAATCGAATATCTCCCTCATCCTCAAAACAAAAACTTTCTTTAGATTTTTCTGACATGTGACTATTATTTTAGAATTTAATAAAAATCGAAACCATTTCTTCTTTATCGCTTATCCTATACTGAAGTTTTCCCCCAATCATGTCATTTCTACCTTCTCAAAAGAATGCTAAATATGGAGTCAGAAAACTTGAGTTCAAATTCTGTCCCTCCTATAGACTATTTTTATGGATCTGGGCCTCATTCATCCTCAATTTACTTATCTATAAAAGAAGAAAGTCATACTGACTCAAAAAATTATTGTGAAGATAAGTGAAATAATGTGTTTATAACACTTTGAAAACTCTCAAGCATTATATAAATCCTCATTACTGTTATAACATGTGCCAAAGAAATGTGTTGCTATTCCAGGTAGATGCAAATTACTTCCACATGTATGTGATGTTTAAGCACTGCCTCCATTAACAGAGACAATACTGTAATTCTGCTATCCATAAACAGTACCCTGAGTAAAAGTGAGCCCTTTTTTTAGTTCATAGGTTTCCCAGATAGCCTATATCTAGAGCTGCAAAATTTTTGCAAGGCTGAGGAAAGGAATGTTTAAAAAAGAAAAGAAATATGGGGAAAAATTCCACAAGCCTTTTAAAACTCCCTTTATAGCTCTAAAGTTAGTTTAGAATGATCAGAACATATGGGAAGGAGTCAGAGAAGGATTTCCTTTTAGAGCATCTCCAGCAAATGCTCATTCAGCCTCTGTTTAAGTATCTTTAGTAAAGGGGAGTTCGCAGCTTTTTTAAGACAGCCCTTTTCATGTCAGGCTGCAATCAGGCCAGAATCTGCTTCTTTAATGAATTCCATTCACTGGTCTTAGCCCTGCCCTCTGGGGCCAAACACTAATATCAATGGTAATAAAAATAATATACTGAAAATATTCTCACCCCAAATAAGATAAAATAAGAATGGATAATATTAACAAAGTGGGGATTGATACAGTAATTAAAGAGGTTTAAAAATTATATAGGAAAGTGTTTTCTAAGTATTGAAACCTAGTGGTATAAATGAAAATCATATTGGAAGAAGAAGGAGAACATATCATCTGCAGCATCCTGTCTACTGAATCAGTAGAAAGCTGGAAATGGAATAGGAATACCTGAGTTCAAATCTGGTTTTAGATACTTATTTGCTCTGAGGGCAATTCATTCTGTATCAATTTCTTTATTTGTTAAATGAGGACAATAATAGCACTTATCTTTCTGGGTTGTTGTGAGGATCAAATGAGATTATTTACACATATTTTTGTGAATATATGAGTATTATTATTGTCAAGGTAAAGCAGGAGTATAACAAAAAATCTTTGTAAACTGTATGTTTATATTAATAACATCTAAGTGATCTTATCTTATTCTTTAGTGGATAAGTCACACTATTGATTCACTGAACTTGTGGTTCACTAAAGTCTCCAAATCCCTTTCAGTTAAGGTATTGACTAGTCATAATTCTTATATAAATCAATCAATTTTATTAAATGTCTACTAAGTGCCAGACATTGTGCTGAGTGCTTGGGGTATAAATAGAGGCAAAGGCCTAAAGGAGCTTAATGGGGGGAGACAACATGTAAACAAACATATTCAAAGCTATAAAAGAGATGGACAGAACTGGAATTAAAAAATATGTGTGAAGGCTTCTTGTAGAATATGAGATTTTATTTGGGATTTAAAGGAAGCCTGGGATCAGTAGTTGGAGCAGAGGAGGCAGAGAGTTAAATGCATGAGAGACACCCAGAGAAAATTCCTAGAGCGGAGAAATGGAATGTCTTGTTCTTGCCACAGTGAGGAGGCCAGTGCCACTGGGGAAAAAAGAGTTATGTTGTAAGAAGTGAGGTATAAGATCTTTGGAAAGATAGGAAGAGGCTAGATTATGCGGAGTTTTGAAGGCCAAACAACATTTCACATTTGCTTCTGAAGGCAATAGTGAACTCCTGGACTTTATTAAATGGTTACCTTGACATGATCAAACTTGGTGACAAGATCAGACTTGTATTTTAGTAAAATCACTTTAGGGCATGAATATAAAATGGATTGATGGAGTGAGAGACCTGTAGGAGGCAGACCCATCAGAATGCTATTGCAGTAATCATGGCATGAAGTTATGAGAGCCTGGACTAGAGTAGGAGCAGTGACACAGTGTTGGAGATGGGCATTAATAGAAGTTGGACTCATTTTCTGAAATGTTGTATTTTTTTGCAGTCAGCACTAGTTAAGCATAAATTGAAAAATCTGTGCTACTAAAATGTTGTGTATTATCACTCATAATAGTCTTGCACTGTTCTGTCTTTTATTTAATTTAATCTAGCACTGTTTCATATTACTAGTCACTTGTACTGTTCTGTTCTGTATTTTACTTCAGTTATGCTGGTCTTGCACTGTGCTGTACTGTACCCTCCCTAAATTCCCCACCTAGATAATGGCATTCCAGGAAGATAGTGAGGCTTCTCCTTTGATGGAGTTTTCTGCCTGGAAGAACTCCAAGGGGTGAACTATTCAATAAATACACAAACCCTGATCCACCCCTTGGGCTATTCCACCAGCTCTGAGGTCATTTCATCACTCTAAACCTCTTCTTTAAATACAGACTTTCATATTTCTGAGCAAGAATAGTTTTTATCCTTCCAGTCTTGGGGCAAGATCTTGCTAGCAAAAACAGCAACAGCAGAAAAGGTGGTATATTCAAGAAGTATTACAAAGGTGAAATTGATAGGCCTTGGCAACAGCTTGGATAAGGGGTCAGAATGAAAGATAATGAGGAGTATCTATTCTATCTTCTACTGAAGTTGACTTCTTTTTTAATTGAGTTTGATTAAATTTAATCTTGTTTGGTTTATCCCTTGATTTTAGCTGTTAAGATCTTTTCTGATTTATTTCTTCCATCCATCATATGATTTGAGAGAAATAGCATAGTGTAATAAAGAGCTGATCACAGAGCAAGAAGACTGGGTTCCTAATAGATAACAGAAAGAACTTTTATTAAGTCCTTATTATGTGCTAGGTACTCTGCTAAATACTAGGAATATAGACATAAACAAAAAGATGGTTCCTTCTCCCAAGTGACTTACATAGAAGTGAATTAAATCAATGGAAGACTATGTGGAAAAGAGTTCAACATGGGAAGAAAAGGAAGTGGGAGAAGTAGACTGGATCATCATGAACTAGTCTAAGTTTGAAGAGAACAAGGCTTGCTTATGTGCTTCTTTAAATGAAAGTTCAAATCATTAATCAGAGGAAAAGGAGTTTGTGGGGGAGATGTTGCCAATGTGAGAAGAAGGCTGATGGGTACTGGAGTGGAAGTAAAGAGTTGACCAGGAAAGTCATGAGACAGTCTGCCTTTGAAATCTACTGGCAGTGTTGGAAAATCACTTAATCCCTTGGTATTCTCTCTAGGAACTCTGTAAGACATTTTATATGTACAGTTTCTTTTTTTGTTTGTTTTTATAAAAGGTCCAACCTGTGTTTTTGCTTTTCTTTATAATTTAGCTCAGTCTTCAACACAAAGTAAACACTTAATACATTGCTTGTTCACCAACTGACAATTTCTCAGTGTCTAGTGCAACTGTTCAAGACAGTTCTTTAATTTTGAAGAAAAAAAAAGTTGTCAAGAACCTCATGATTTTATGAAGCCTATGTATCCATAGATTTTCAGAATATTTTCATATGCATGAAAGAAAATACATTAGATGAAAAAGAAACCAATTATATTGAAATACATTTATCAAAATATTAAAAAAATTAACAGACTCCCTTGTAAAAGTTAAGAACACTTGCTCTAAATTGCAAAGAAAAAAATTGATTTTCATTGATAGATGAAATTTCTTACCAGTAACTCCCTCCCTAATAAAATTTGAGGTGTAATAAATAAGAACAAAGACAAACAAAAAATGACTAATCTATCAATCAAAAATGTATTAAGCAATTACTTCATTTGAAGCACTGTGGTAAGTGCTAGTTACAAGGACAAAAATAAACCAATCTTGGACCTGAAGAATCTTACATTCCGTTGAATATGAAATCTCCTCATCTAGTTTAATAACATTGTCAGCAGCACAAATAGTTTTGTTTCTACATCTGTCTATCTCTACCTGTCTACCTGTCTCTGCCTATCTGTGTGTGTGTATCTCTCTCTGTGTCTGTGTCTGTGTCTGTGTCTGTGTCTGTGTCTGTGTCTGTGTCTGTCTGTCTGTCTGTCTGTCTGTCTCTCTCTCTCTCTCTTTCTCTCTCTCTCTCTCTCTCTCTCTCTCTCTCTCTCTCTCT
>NW_025346498.1:0-1897 GCF_016433145.1 Gracilinanus agilis | reverse complement strand
AAGGAAGGAAGGAAGGAAGGAAGGAAGGAAGGAAGGAAGAAAAAGGAAAGAAAGGAAGGAAGGAAGGAAGGAAGAAAGAAAAACATCAATTAGAATGTGAATTCCAGAGGAAAAAGGACTGTCTTGCTTTTCCATTTATATCTCCAGTACCTAGCATTTTATTCAGATATTCTTCCCCACCTTTATATACTTCATATTTACTTCTCTGTGTATGAGTTGCGAGTACCTCCCCCAGTAGAATATAAACTCCTTGAGGGCAGGACTCTTTGTCTTTGTGCCCCCAGCGCCTTGCACAAAATACAGAGCCTAATTCAGAGTAGGGACATCACAGATGTTTGTTGGATGGAATGGAGAGCCTGGAATCGCTGAGCTTGGAGGTTCTTGCTAGCTCCGGATCCTCTGGGTGGAAGGCTCAGAATGCATCTGCTGCTTTATTTTGGGGGACAGGAACTGGCTTTCATTTTATCTTTGCACCTTCGGCATCTAATCCAGCGCTTTCCACAGAGTAGTTAGTTTTTGGATGAATGAACGAATGGTACTGCAGCCCCCCCAAGCACCCAACAACCACACACTCGAGCACACGCACGCACACGCACACCCTGAAAGCTGAAGATACTACTGCTACAACTGCTCCAAAATTGGACACCCAGCCAGAAATAGCCTCCCCCTTCTGCTCCTCTTTGAAAGCCCCAATTCCCTTTAGGCCCACCCACTAAGTTCCTCTTTCCTGCCTTGGGAACATCTCTGGCTCTCCTCTCCTCGGTGTCTTGGGTTCCATGAATGCCTCAGCCCACCAGCAGCCTCGCTTCCTAGCCAGGCCCACTTGCCCAGGTTTGCTTTGATGACTCATCATTCAGGTTTTCCACAAGGAGGGCGGAAGGGAACGTTCCCCAAAGCCCCCTAATTACACTCCTTCCCAGCCTGATGTTTTCAAACAGCCATGAAAGCTACCCTTGTATAACTCCCAACAAAGGAAAGAAAAGTATTTCCTCCTGGAGCAGGACAGACATATTTAGAATGGAACAAGGAGGGAGGCGCAGTCATAGCCCAGGCTTCGACCTGGGCGATTCTTTCTTCAAAGATGGGTGGGGGTAGGGGAGGGAAAGAACATGAATCCTGTAACCAGGGGAAAATATTCTAAATAAAATAAATAAATAAAAAGATCTAACTCAGCAGTCATTTCTATGGTACATAATAGGTGTTTAATAAATGCTTGATGGGGGCAGCTAGGTGGCACAGGGATAGAGCACCAGGTCTAAAACCAGGAGGACCCGGGTTCAGATCAGACCTCAGAAACCTCCTAGCTGTGTGACCTTGGGCAAGTCACCTACCCTGTTTGCCTAGCCCTTGCCCTTGGGTTCTAGAGCAGTTACTAAGAAAGCAAGTGTTATATTTTTAAATGCTTAATGATGGTTGACTTCCTAATCAGCTTACAGGCTAAAATATTCTTTCTCTTCTCATATTTCTCAAAACCCTTTGTCTCGGTCTAAAGATAGAATGTCCTGGGTTCAAATATGGCCTCAGATATTTCCTATGCGACCTTGGGCAAGTCACTTAACTCCCATCACCTAGCCCTCATTGCTCTTCAGCCTTGGAACCAATACAGTATTGATTTTATTTTTTTTAACCCTTACCTTCCCTCTTGGAGTCAATACTGTGTATTGGCTCCAAGGCAGAAGAGTGGTAAGGGTAGGCAATGGGGGTTAAGTGACTTGCCCAGGGTCACACAGCTGGGAAGTGTCTGAGGCCGGGTTTGAACCTAGAACCTCCCGTCTCTAGGCCTGGCTCTCAAGCCACTGAGCTACCCAGCTGCCCCCTACAGTATTGACTTTAACAGAAGGTGAGGGTAGCTCTCCTCTAACCTTATCACACACTACCTTATAGCATACCTCTATAC
>NW_025346497.1:0-2420 GCF_016433145.1 Gracilinanus agilis | reverse complement strand
TATATATATATGTATATATGTGTGTGTGTGTGTGTGTGTGTGTGTGTGTATGAAAGATCATTATTATTTACAAGTGCTGGAATGATGATAAAAAGAATAACATCACATTTATAAAACACTTTACAGTTTATAATGTTTTATATATGTAATACTATCATGGCTATCCTTCTTGCAAGGGTTGCAAGAAGAATAGAAATCTGAAAATTGATGCCTGTGGATTCCAGCAGAATTTCCCAGTACCATCCTCTCTAGCTTTACCCTGTCCTTGAAGGAGATTCGATGTTTGGGAGCATGAAGCAAGAGGAATGGGAGGAGTCAGACAAAAGATGAGGAAGGTAGCACCATGGAGAGCAGATCCTAAGGTGGGATGGAAGATGTAGGAATCACATTGAGGGCTAAAATCCCACTAATGATTCTCTGGGCTAGAGACAAAGACTGGTGATCATTATTCCAACTCTCCCTTTTGACTCTTTCCCTCAAGATAATTGTTGAACTCTCCTTGAACTTGATGTTTCCCTCGAGACTTGGGGAAATTTTTAACCTTTGTGGGTTTAAAAAAAAGTCTTTGTTGGCTTCCGGGTTAAGATGGCGGCAGAGTAAGAAGCAGCTCTTAACCTCTCCTGACCGAAACACACAAAACTCCTCAAGGGGACATAAAAACAAGTCCAGACGAACGGAGGAACCCCACAACAGGGCACAGCGTGGAAGGTACGTGGAATCGAGACATTTCCAGGCTAAAAAGGGCTCTCACTCAATTGCGAGCTGAGCAACCGCCCCACCCCCACCCCCTCCACACTCACCTATAGCTCCGAACCCAGCTAAAAAGAAATAGAGCAAGTTTGGGGCACTCATCGAGTCATCGGCAGCTCTGGGGCCTGTTCCTGAGAGCAGCAAGACTTAGGACCCCATTAAGTCAAGAACGCACGCGAAATCTGAGTGCGCGGGAGCAGAGAGTGGACGCTGGGCGCAGAGTGCCGGCTGAGCAGAGGCGTGGGTGGAGGCAAACACAGCCAGGAACTAAAGCCTAAGTGGGGAACCAGTGCAGACAGGTATACGACTGTGGAAGTAGCTCCCTGAGACTTGTAAAGGAACCTCCTGCAGAGGATGAAGCAAGGGAATCCACCAGGGGGCTTGACCTTGGAAAAAACTAGAACTCAGACCTCAGGAGCCAATAGATCTCAGACAGACACTGAGAGCGAGGATAAACCTGAGAAGCTGCTGAGCTAATGATGGCTAATCAGTTACAGGAAATTCAGAAGAGAAAGAATAATAACAAAAAAAAGAAGTCTTTAACACTCGACAGCTTCTACACAGAGAAAATCCAGACAACCGAGCAAACAGAGGAGGAGAACAAACAACCATCCAGACCCTCCCCAAATAAGGAAAACTCCTCACAAGCTATAGAAGAGTTCAAATCTGAGATTCTGAGGAAAATGGAAGAGATCTGGCAAGAAAATAACAGCTTAAAAGGTAGAATCTTGCAACTGGAAAGCGAGGCTCAGAAACCAAATGAACTGATAAGCAAATTGAACACAAGAAATGACCAGATTGAAAAGGAATACCAGAAGATTATGGCCGAAAACAAGAAGATTATGGCCGAAAACCAAAAGATTATGGCCGATTACCAGAAGATTATGGCCGAAAACCAAAAGATTATAGCCGAAAATCAATCCCTAAAGGCTAGAATTGAGCAAGTAGAAACTAATGATCTCTCAAGACAACAAGAACAAATAAAACAAAGCCAAAAGACTGAAAAAATAGAAGGAAACATGAAATATCTCAATGAGAGAGTGACAGACCAAGAAAACCGGTCTAGAAGAGACAATTTGAGAATAATTGGTCTTCCAGAAATAAAAACCTGGACTTTATATTAACAGAAATAATTCAGCAAAATTGCCCTGAAGTCCTACAACAAGAGGGCAATATAGACATTGAAAGGATTCATAGAACACCTGCGGCATTCGATCAAGAAAGGAAAACACCAAGAAACATCATTGCAAAATTCAAGAGTTTCCAAGCAAAAGAAAAAATATTACAAGAAGCCAGAAAGAAACAATTCAAATATCAAGGAGCAACAATCAGGATCACACAGGATCTGGCAGCCTCAACACTAAAAGACCGCAAGGCGTGGAATACAATATTCAGAAAGGCAAGAGAGCTGGGCCTGCAACCACGGATCAACTACCCATCAAAATTGATTATATATTTCCAAGGGAAAGTATGGGCATTCAACAAAATTGAAGAATTCCAGGTATTTGCACAGAAAAGACCGGGGCTAAATGGAAAGTTTGATATCCAACCACAAAAATCGAGAGAAACCTGAAAAGGTAAATAAGATACAGAGGGGAAAGAAAGAAAACTTATAATTTTTAAATTTGCCTTTTTAAGGGCCTCAGTGAGATCTAATTATCTGTATTCCT
>NW_025346496.1:0-1250 GCF_016433145.1 Gracilinanus agilis | reverse complement strand
CTGCCTTAGAACCAGTGTGGTTCTAAGGCAGAAAAATGGTAAAGGCAATGGGGATTAAGTGACTTGGGCTCTTGGGCTACAGTTGTCTCCCTCTTTACCCAGAGTCATATAGCTAGGAAGTGTCTGAGGTCAGATTTGAACCCAGAACCTCCTGTCTCTAAACCTGGCTCTCAATCCACTGAGCTACCCAGCTGCCCCCTTCCTACTTTTTTTTTTAAAAAGATGCTACTTTTGAGGTGATTTTTATTGATATCATTTGTTTTTTCCATCCTCTTTACTTCTAATTATTTTCTTCTCCATTCTCCTGTATCAAAAACTGAAATATGGAGTTCACAGAACTAACCAAATCTAGCAGTGCATGTAATGCTCCACACCCATAGTTCCCCCAAGTCTGCAAAGAAGGGAGAGCCACATATTTTCTCATCCTTCCTTGGGGTTCAAACTTGATCATTCTAACTCGACTGATTCCATTTTCCTGCTGCTATCATTGTTGTCGTTGTCTCCAATCACCATCATCCCGACTTCCTCCCTGCTCAGAGCTCCCATCCCTTGGCTCCGGCTCCCCATCCATGTTCCTTGGGTTTGGCTGTCTTGTTTCACCCATTAGCGTACGTGAGTCCACATGGTTCTGTCTGGATGTAGTTGGAAGGGAGGAAGAAATCGCCAGTTCTCCCATCTCCTCCCTCTCCCCTTCTCCAGGGGAGAATTTGATCCTTGAAGGAGGGAAAGTATACGCTGGAGCCAAAGGCTGCCACTCTGCCTTTCTCTGAGAGAAAAGGCACCCGGCTACCATTCTAGCCATCTGCTCCCTTTCATAGTATTAGTCCAGGCGGTGTCATTTTAGGTTCAAGCTGAGCTTCGGATTGTTGACCTTAATGGAGAAAGAGGCCCCCAAGGGATGCCCCCAAGCCTTAATTCCCTCCCCACTAAATGACAGTTCGACAATAAACATGCAAATATACGCATTTATCCGAGTTGATAGTAAAACAAAAATCAGAGCCTGGAGACCCCCGAGATTACATAGCAGACAGTAAACAGAAAGAATGAGACCTCTCCGGGGAGGGAGATAATTCAGCTCCTAGAAGGGAAGTCTCAGATCTCATCCAAGGTGCAATTTGCCAAAGGCTCTAATGTGGAAAGCAGGGGAAATGCACAGGATCAAAGGCTGACTTCCTTCTGGAGACTCTCTCCCTCCAGGGATCTGAGAAAAGTCTGGAATCAAGCATCTTCCTTCCTTCCTTCCTTCCTTC
>NW_025346495.1:0-4584 GCF_016433145.1 Gracilinanus agilis | reverse complement strand
CTACCCAAGACTTCCTCCAGCCATCAGTTTGACTGGCAGGGAGGGGCCCTCTCGACTCCTCCCTCAAGAGACTTTAGAAACTAACAAGAGAAACCCTCCAACCAAAACCTAAACATTTCTTACTGGCCCTAATTTCCTCCCTGTATCCTCTGCCTCAAGCCTCTGGGAATAAACCTGTCTGAGCTGCCCTCTCCTACATACCCCATTTCCCTTATCTCCTATATTCCTTCCCATACCTTCATTCCTCCTCCAATCATCTTATAATCACCAATATCCCCTTTTATCCTTCCTCACACCCAAATTGCCTTCGTTGACCCACTCAGATTACCTTATTTACTTCTTGATAACAACACACACACACGTGTGCATGAACATGCATGTACACACTTAGTTGTGTATAGATATGTAACTTACCCAATATGAAAATAGGAGGAGATGAAAGAAAGGGTTTGGAATGATCAAAAGGAGGGCAGATTGATTAAAAGCAAAAAAACAAAAAAAATTAAGAAGAGATAGGATAAAGAGATAAGAAACAGAAGAAAATATGATAGAGGGTATCCGGATCCAGCCGGATACAATCGCGAGACCCATGAGTCAGCCACCTGAAAGAACCATAGGGAGAGAGAAGGGAGACCAAGGCGCAATAAAGACAAATCAGTCTTAATTGTGACAAGGCTCGTTTATTGTGTGCAGGGAGTGGGTTTATATGCTTCTAGGGCTGGGGTAAGGAATTTTCCAATGGTTTCAGACCATTGGTCTCGCCACGCCTATCCCGGATGAAGCTGGATAAGTTTCTATTCCTAACATAAGTTTCGTTTCTTGGGAAACCCTTCACTAAGTTTTGTTTCTATGGTCTCTATGGTTTTTAGGTTTCGATCCTTGGTCTCTGACAATTCCCCCTTTCTTTTCTTTTAAAGAGGCGATTTTGCCAGGACCTCAGCGACGGCCCCTGTCTTAGGCTACACAGGGGGAGTTACTTGGCCATCAAGGGTCAAGGACCTGTGCTAATCCCGTCATTGGGTTACCGCCCTGCTGGTGAAACGGAGACGGTCACTGTCAGGCAAGGTGTGTGGCCGTTCAGTGTCTGTTATTTCTATGTGATGGTATTGGACCATAGGGTACTTAGTGAGGGCCGAGTCAATTCTTGTTTTGATAAATCCGGTCAGACGTTGGAAAGCCCAAGGGCCAAAGGTGAGGACTAGAAGGAAGATAATAAGGGGGCTAAAATGGTGGGGATTAGGGTAGAAAGCCAAGGGGAACCTTTTAGGAGATTGTTAAACCATCCTTCCTGAGCCTCGGCCTCCCTTTTTCTTAGGGCAAGGCGTTCTCGTAATTTTGCCATAGATTCCCTTACAATGCCAGTGTGGTCTGCGTAAAAACAACATTCTTCTTTCAGGGCTGCGCATAGTCCGCCCTCTTTCAAAAAAAGGAGGTTGAGACCTCGCCTATTCTGCAGGACAGGCCACGGGGGTTAATCCCTAGATGGGGTTCAGGCAAAAGAGTAACACAAGAAAATTTAGTACAAGAGAAACTGATATTAAACCTTAACATTTGGGTATCTTTGCCAACATACTTCATCTCCAGAAATCATTCTTGGATAAGAATTGATCCTTCTAGGAAGTTTGATTCCTAAGTTGTTTGCAGAGTTGACAAGTGATGTTTCTGTTACAAAATATCCTTTTGCAAAGCTCACATTAATAGGACATCTATAAATACTTGAATTATTATTTTACAAATAAATTTCTTTATCTCCCAGATTCTGGAGGAAATCCAGAAAGTTTCAGGTTATATTTCCAAGCTCAAGATCTAATACTTCAATTGTGGTAAACTAAAGCTGCAAGCTACAAGTCATCTATCACTAACTTCATCTACTTCTCAAAGCATGTTCCCTAACAATTTGATAATTTCCAATTATCTACCTAATAGGTTTTTTTGGGGGAAATGGAAACTTTAATTGTATAATTTGCCTCATGTGCTGATTATGGGACTTGTCACAAAAAACAAACAGGGAAAACATTTCCTCATATCCCTACAAGATTGATCACTCAGTTATTCTTACATATTTTGGTAATAATTAACATTTCACACTTTAGTCACAAAACCTGAATTAAGGAACAGGAGTGCTGGATTGAGTAGCTTCATAGTAAATATAAAACAGGGCTGTATTATCTCCTGAAACAGATATTAGTTTGAACTCCATAACTTACAAATAACTTTAAATCCTTTAGCAATCTTTCAGTATATAAACAAAATGAATTTCAAAGCATTTACTCTTATTCCTTTCAAACTTCTCTTTAAAACAGAATATAATGGAATCTCCAGTTTAGTTTCCTTTTACTTTAAAACATTGCTACATAGCTGATCAAATACCATCAAGATTATTCTGATTCATCATTTTTTGTGTCTATTTTGCACTAGAATTCACACCTATTATTTATTTATCCATTAGAAACTCCATCTTTTGAAAATTACCAAATTCTTAGAACCTGTATTATTAAAACCCATGCATAGATTAACCACTTTAAAAATTTCTTTTGTATCATGATTACTTGCTGCTAGTTCTGACAGCACATATATTAAAAGAACATCTCATTTGAAATATCCCAAGTTAAATTCTGGAACAAGTTATCTAACATTACAACTTTTTTTTCTGTTACCACAATAAATAAATTACATTGTACCATATCAAAAATCATTAGCAATCCTCAACCCTTAAAATCAATTCTTACATGAAAAATACTTCTAATTGTGGAGTAAAATCTCCTTTTTGTCTTAAGGCTTAATTTTAAGTTGTCACAACATATGTTATTTGCTTTATAAATTTCCAAACCATATTTCCTTTGTATTAACTGTCTTTTATTCTCTATAATATCTGCAGTTTCCCTTTTTATTTTAAATTTATGCTCCAATTGTGGTGAATTAGGGAAACCTGAATTTTTGCACAATCATTATTGTTATAAAGTTGCTATTAGCTTCTTGTTCATTTTTTTACTTTACAGAGCTAAGCTGGCAAGTCACTTGATTGGTCACTGTACCTCTCTGAGTCTGTTCACATGAAGCTATTCTACATGTTTATTCTTACCCATAATAATATTTTTTTCTTTAAACAAATTGCATGTTATTCCTTAGATCATGAATTTCTTCTAATACATTGCACATGCTTTTAAAATAATTTTATATCCTAATAAATTACAATGCTGTCCAAATTTTTTATATTCATAATATACTAGATTCCTAATGCAAAAATATTATTTTTGAATTACCAAAATTTGAAACCCTAATGTTAATTATATTTTTACCTATTACTTAATATGATGGTACAGATCTTACAGTAACAATTTTACATGTTCATATGTTTTCCCTAAATTCAGTTCGATAAGCATTTCTGGTAAGTCTGATCATTCCCACACTGCAAATCCTAATAGATAGCTTTTCAATATAAGTTTTGTGCATTCTTAAATTTAACAGAAATTCCATTTTTAACTAGTAGTCAATGAATTTACACAATACCATCAGTACCTATTCAGTTCCTTAGCAAATATATACTCTAATGGGTAGAGAAAGGTCCATGAGTTTGGGGGAGAATGGGCGACAATTTTTAGCTTCTCATAGCTACTTCCTGCTGAACTGGGGCGGCGTGGATGATTCGCTCTCAACGAATAATTTTCTCATGGACCAGTCTCTGTCTAAAGGTATCTAATTTTGAAATGTAAGCCAATTGCATTGTTCTAATAATCTTTAAGTTAAATTTTTCACTAACATCAGTTTGATTAATGTTAGGTTGAACTCATGGTTGTTTAAAGAAGCTTTTTCACTCTTGGTTAAGTACTGAGCAAGACTGATGGTTTTTATTTATTTATTTTTTTGCTAGCTAGGAAAGTTAAGTTGCACTTCTATACTTCTGTACACAACTAAGAATCATTGCTTTCTCTCTAAATAAGTTTTTCTTAGATTGCATTTTAGAATCTTTTGTAATTTTCATTAGATATATGTCTCAGTACTTAACCTGTTGATAGAATTTGGTGATGGGATCAAATTTGTCCCTTTTTCTGTCTTTTGATTTCCATGTTCCCTTTCTCATGGCCAGTGAGAAATGGAAGGGGAAATGTCTGACAGATTAGTTTGTTTAACTCTTGCCTTAATAAGAGCAGAGAATAAGATTTCTTTTAACCAATTAAATTATCTTAGAGTTAAAGACATTCAGAAATTACAATGTTATTTTCTGAATTTCTCTAACACCTCCGTCTGTCTTCCCCATTCCTCCGGAATGAATGAAGAAGAGAGAGAGATTTATTTTTCCCAACCTGTAACCCTCCCATTGTGATCACAGACAAACAACATATAACACATAGATTGATCAAGGACACATTTCCCGGGCATATCACACACACTCTGACAAATATAAAACATAAATTATATAAGCTAGATTTTTCTTTTCATCCTGGCAAAAGATCAATTGTTACAATTCATATCTCCATGACTAAAGAATTCTGTGAAAAAGAATGAGTCAGAAAAGGGTTAATTCTTAAGAAGGAGCTGGCTGACATATGATGAATTTTGTTTCTTAATTACCTTTCTTCATGC
>NW_025346494.1:0-1374 GCF_016433145.1 Gracilinanus agilis | reverse complement strand
ATAGGCTCCATAATTTATTTCATGGACCTTCCAATGAGAAAAATTCCCCTTCTGGAGTAAATGGACATTCTGGGCACTTTAGAGACTCAGGGTATTCTTGGAAGTTGAGTGATTAAGTAACTTGTCCATAATCATATAGTGTGTATAACAAATTGAACTCAGTTCTTAGAGACATTCTTTATGTAATCCAATAATAATAAATATTATTATTTCAAATAATAAAATAGAATGGGAGTATTTTAAGATTTTTCCATCCAAAGCAACGCTGTATTAAAATTTAGTTTTCTTTAGAGACTTATTGCTCCTGGTTAAACAGAAATAAGAATAAAAAGACAAATATCTGACAGGTCAAAAGGGGAAGTTTCTTGGCCAATAAAATTTCTTTCTATTCATTTTCATTGGTTAGAAGATGAAATCTTCTCTAGAGATAGATATATTGCCTGAGGAAGCAGGGCAATAGAATGAGAGAACATAATATGTGCTTTTATGTTGGTCCATCAGAATATAACTTGATAGCTTTTCTTTCAGCCCAAGATTGTTTAATGTTAAGTCTTTGTAACAGACAGGGGTACTATAGATACTTGTAGTAGACCGACAAACTTTTTACATATCATGGCCAAAGCCATGGGCAAAGATACTTCAATTACTTTCTCTTTTGTCATGTTCATAGTACTATCTGACATTACACACACACACACACACACACACACCCCACTTGTGAAAGATAAAACACTTTTTTGCCTCTCTAGTTGTATAGGACAATGTAGTCATCAGTCTACGAATAATATATGCCACATCCAAGGATTTCTCTGTGGACAGTGAATTTGGCCAGGGGATAGCATAATCTTTGTACTTTTCTTTTCTTTTGGAAAAATGTCCAGCTGAATTTTCCCGGGTCTTTTCTAATATTCTTTAAGTGTGACCTTGTCTCTAGTTGCTGCCTTCTCTTCCTTCTCTACCTCCTCTCTAGACAATCAGAAGCCATGCCTATTATAGGAATTTCTTCTCTTCTAATTTAGGGGCACTACAGTGGATCTCAGATTCATAGAGTCCCTTGTTTTGCTATGTATGTAGATAATAACAGCTAAGAAGTTCTTACTATAATCATAATGAGTCATTCAGAAATAATGAAGTCATCCAGAAAATTCCCATCATCCAGATATCATTATTTGTGAAAATTTGATTTTTACATATTTTCAGCAAACCAATAAATTCTATATCATTAAAGTAAAATTAGGGTACAGTAAATACTTAAGTAAAATCAGTAAAGAGAACACATTATGTTACTTGGTCCTGGAAAGGTCTAGCAAGGGCTAAGTTGTGGGGGAAAAAAGACCTTTTCTAACTTTTCTCAGTCCTGGAAGAAGTCAGTAC
>NW_025346493.1:0-6142 GCF_016433145.1 Gracilinanus agilis | reverse complement strand
ATTATTGATTTATATTTTATACTTAGATTTTTATATATTTTATATTTTTGATCTTTATATTATTTTCCCAATTACATATACTAATTTTTTGGTAATTTTTTATTTAAATGTATCTTATTTTCCCAATTATATGTAATAATAATTTTCAACATACATTTTCTGAGATTATAAGATACAAATTGTCTGTCTCCCTCCCTTCCCTCCCCTTTTTTGGAGATGGTAAGCAATTTGATGTGGGTTATACATGTATTATCATGCAAAAATATGTCTCCATATTGGTCATTGGTGTAAGAGAATACTCATGTAAAGTCAAAACTCCAAAATAAAACAAAAATAAACTAATGTGAAAAATAGTATTCTCTGATCTACATTCCAACAGTATTCTTTGTCATAAGTCCTTCAGAATTGTCCTGGATCATTGTATTGATAAGAGTAGCTATGTCTTTCACAGTTGATCATCTATAATATTGCTGTACAATGTTCTCCTAGTTCTCCTTATTTTGCACCAGCTTTTCCTGAAATCTTCCCATTCATTGTTTCTTATAGCACAATAGCATTCCATCACCAGCATATGCCACAGTTTGTTCAGCCATTCCCCAATTGATGAGCATCCCCTCAATTTCCAATTCTTTGCCTCTATAAAAAGAACAACTATAAATATTTTTGCACAAGTAGGTCCTTTCCCCTTTTTTTATGATCTTTTTGGCATACAGACCCAGTAGTGGTATGTAATAACAATTTTCAACATACATTTTCTGAAATTATAAGGTTCAAATTGTCTCCCTCCCTTCCTTCCTCCATCCCAGAGGTGGTGAGCAATTTGATCTGGATTATACATGTATTATTATGCAAAACTTATTCCCATATTGGTCATTGCTGTAAGAGAATTAAGTTTCTGTTCTAAGGCAGAAGAGGGGTAAGTTCTAGGCAACTGGGGTTAATTGACTTACCCAGGTTCACACTGCTAACAGAGTTATTAAAAAACTTCCCCAAGATTGAATCTAGTCCATCATGTTAAGACAAATGCCACGTATGGTCTAGGTCAGAAGTAGGAAGGGGCAATGGCACTAACCAGGAGCTCAGAGCAGGTTTTTTTGGACTTAAGTAAGTAGGAATACTCTTAAAGGGCAATTTAGGGGCATGTGTTCCTGTAAAAGGGGCGGAAAGGAGGAAGAGGGAGCACTTGCTGTCCTAAAATGGTTTGGGGGACACTGTGTAAAAGCCTCTGGTAAGGGAGTTATTGCTCCTCTAAAAAAAGTGAGTATCTGCAAAATCTCTCCCTTTTGCCTCTTCCCTAGCATAAAGAGGATCATTTAAAACGAAGAGAAAGCGTCTCTCCCTCCCCTTCCTACTCCAGCTGGTCTCAGGCGCAATCCTGGTGACCATTAGAAAATGCAGGAGTTTGGCTGGTGTTGGACAAAAATAGTCATAGGATTACAGCTCAAAGGAACCTCAGAGCCCATCTAGGACAAATGCCTGTTGACTTGAATTGAATAGAAACCCCTTTATTTTTCAGACTGGTTCAGACTGAGGCTCCCTCTTTGAAATGGCAGAGACATTTAGCAGTTCTGCATTTGTGAGGCTCCCTGTGGGGGGACTTTTTACCAGTGGAGCCAAGGAAAACTCCAAACCACCGAGCCACCAAACGGTGTTTTCAGGGTCTTAGGTTACACTGCTTCCTCTCTTCTCCTTGACTCTCTGGGAAAGTACAAATAACAATTAAACCAAGAAAGTTAATGTAGATTTCCATATAAGTCTCTTGTCAATTTTCTCCATCATCACATGCCCCTAAGTTACCCTTTGAGAGAATTCCCGCTTGCTTAGCTCCAAGAAGCCTTCCCCAACCCCTGGTGAGTGCCACTCCACCTCCCTACTTCTGACCCAGATCACAGGTAGCATTTGTCTAACGTGGTGGACTAGATTCAAACTTAGAGACAATTCTTTACTAATAAACCCTATGGTTTATCCTGGAGGCATCAGAATTTGTCCCTGAAAAAATCCATACCTCCTCTGCAAGAGCTAGCAATAAAAAAGGCATTAAATGTTGGCTAAGCTTATTTAAGGTAGTAACAAATACAGAAAGGACTTACATCCAAGTCCTGGGCAAAGCAATTGGGAAATTCCCACTTAGTGAGCTCTCTTCACCACCCAACCAGATGTACATGTATTCATTACTGAATTCTCTGAATTGTACATGGAGTTGTAACCCCCATCACATCACCAGCACAAGAACATAATCAGTACTTCTCCTGAGCTTCTGATAGGTGTGGCATGGCTTTAGTTAGTCAATAAATATTTATTAAGCACCTATTATATGCCAGGCACTGAGCTGAGCTTTGACAATACACTGAAAGACAAAAGGCCAACCCAGTCCTCAATGAGGTCACAGTCTAATTGGGAAACAATGAGCAAATATATACAAATGATTATATATAGGATAAATAGAACATAATTAACAGAAAGAAGGCACTAAGAGGGTTTGGGCTGGCTCAATGGATAGAGAGCCAGGCTTGAAGACAGGAGGTCCTGGATTCAAAATTGACCTCAGACACTTCCTAGCTGTGTGACTCTGGGTAAGTCACTTACCTCCAATTTCCTAGCTCTTACTGCAGAAATTGATATTCACTATTGATCCAAAGACAGAAGGTAAGGATTTTAAGGAGGGGGAGGTAAAGGTTTGGGGAAAGGCTTCTTGTAAAAGGTAGCATTTTAGATGAAACCCGAAGAAAGTTGGAAAAACCAAAAGGAGGTGATGAGAGCTTTCCAGGTATGGGGAATGACCAGTGAAAATGCCTGCAGTTGGAACTGAAAAAAAATATATATATATATATACATATATATGTAGTCTAATATAAAAAAAATATGTTGTTGCTTATTCATTCATTGCATGTTCAACCCATTTCCCAGAAATGAAGCTCTGGATTTATTTATGTGAGCTAGATTCAGTCTTGAGTATATCTTTAATCAATTAAATTATGTTTGTCATGCACTTTGTGAACCTTAAAGCAATACATAAATACATGCTATTGTTGTTGTTATTATTCATCAGAATTTGTTTTACTTCTAGTTCTACACATACACACACACAAATAGAGGAACTATGCAACTATGCAATCTCAGCAACTATGCAAGACTTAAGGCTAACAAAATATTATCTCTAATATTGAGCTTTATTTAGCCCAACCAGAAAAATGAAGGACTGCTATATGAGCCCATAAATAATCACAACTTTTCCTGGAGAAACTTTTCATGTATTTTTGGGGTTGGATGAGATGGCCACTGAGATCCTTTCCAACTCTCAAATTCTGAGGTGCCATGATTCTGTTACTCCATGCCAGAATGAGAACCTGGGACAATACTTAGGTGCACATAACAAGAGTACATACATACATATATATATATATATATATATATATATAGAGAGAGAGAGAGAGAGAGAGAGAGAGAGAGAGAGCATTCTGCTGGGCCACAGGGGAGGAATGGGAGAGGAAGGGGGAAGTGTAAAGTTTACATAAGACGCTTATGGAGCTCACAGTCTAAAAGTGTGATATGACACACATATACAAAAACGAATAAGGAATACATATACAAATAAAATAGCACTAGTATGTAGTAGGTATATGCCAATAGAGGTCAAGGCAAATTCTGCCCCTTGCAATGGACAAAGGAGAAGTGAGGGTTTGCATATATGAGAGTAAGAGTTTCTCAGTCAGTGACTGTGTAGAGTGGCAAAGATCCAGAAGCACCACATAAGAAGGAGACAGGCTCCTAGTGCTATGCCAAGAAAGTGCCATGGAAAAGAGACTGGAATATCAGAGCAAGGGAATACCTACAATTTCCACTGGCTCAGTCCCTCATGCCTAGAATGCTCTCCCTTTATCCTCTTTCTTTCTCTTGGCTTCCTTTATGTCCCAGCTAAAATTGGGAGCAAAGATGCTGGACCCTTTCCCTCCTGCTTTATAGGATATTGATTCAGGGAGAATTACTTGCCTCTTGTATACCCAGTGACTTTATTTTATGAACCAAAAATTAGGATATATTGTCTAATAAAGGAGATTCCTTCTGCAAAGCCTCCTTCAAAAATGCTACATTTTTCATGTTAAAACCAGTGGAAATGCGCATCGGCTATGGGGAGGGGAGTGGGGGGGGTGAATGGGAATGAATCATGTAACCATGTTAACTTTTCTAAAAAATAAAAATTATTAAATGAAAAAAAATACTCCATTTTCTTGAAATTGGGATCACCAGTGATCATTGTAATTGTTGTCTCTTCTGTGGTGGTATGGTAGACAGACATTCTGGCCTTGGAGTCAGGAAGTCCTGAGATCAAATCTGGCCTCAGGTACTTACTAAGTGTGTGGCTATGGGCAAATCACCTTAACCTGCCTCAGTTTAGCCATTTGTCAAGTGGAGATAATAATAGCCTCTACCTCCCAGGATCATTCTTTTCTGAGACTAAAATGGTATAATATTTTCAAAGAGCTTTGCAGACCTTAAAGTGCTATATAAATACTAGCTATTACCATTTCTTTCATTCCTGGCCACACTCTAGACATGGATCAGACCTGTTTTTCTCAAAGATGAGTGCACATTGTGAAAATCCTCCTCTTCAAATTATGGGTAGAGTTCAGTTTACTGTTCCCTGTTTAAGACTGGAGCAGTGGGAAGAAGCAGTGGGAATTATAGAAATGGTCACGTTTCCATAGAGGGTCAAGGAGAAAAAAGAAAGCTGATGCAGAGAAACCAAGAGCAGAAAGCAAAATGATTTGATGCAAGTCGGAGAAGTGATAAGATTTGTGAGGAAAGAGTACAGCAGGTAAGTTAGAAAGACAGGTTCAACTATGGGTAGAAAACAGAAGCATATGAGCCCAGGAAGAAGAGTTCAGGGAGAGTTTAAGTGTATGGGAGATGAGGGGAGTATTATTGTTCAGGATGTCAAAGGTGTCTGCACCAAAGTATGACCAGAACTGGAGGCAGAAACCTAGAACTTTGGTGGATCAGTTGACAGAGTAAGTTCTGACTTGAAAGGGGCGCAAGAACAAGGGTGGAATTAGACAAAGAACCCAAAACCAACTAATAAAACCAACTAATATAATAATAATAGAAACTAGTGTTTCTAGTTTATCTTTCTGTACCTATTCTATATCCTGAGATTTCCTCACACCACAGCAGACAATGTCTCCAGGAATGAAAGAAATGAAAGACTGCTGGTGTAGCTGATTTTCCTTTAGGAACCTGAGTTCAAGTCCTGTCATACATATTAGTTCATTTAACCTTTCAGTGCCTTCAGGCATCTCTAAGATTTGCAAATATTTTTAAGTGTATTTGGGGGAGGCATAAGTGCTTACTATGTGCTAGGCTCTCTGATACACTCTTTACAAATATTACCCCATTTGATCCTCACAATAACTTTGTGAGATGGATGCTATTATTATTCCCATTTTACAGGTGAGGAAACTGAGGCAATGGAGAGTGATTTGTCCAAGGTTACACTGCTAAGTGAGGGTCTGAATCCATATTTGAGCTCAGGTTTTTCAGCCTCCAGGCCTAAGGCTCTTGTTATTTCACCATCTATCTGAGCTGCCTCATTCAGAACAAAAAATGACAAGTTTTAGTAAAGAACTAGACAGCTGGCTAATAAGGTGTATACTCTCCGAAAACCTACTCTAAAGGGGCTTGAAGGGGAAAAAAAGAGATAAAGCTATGCTCCCTCCTACTATTGGAAAGAGAAGAAACCCTTGATACTTTGAATCAGTGTCAGTGTCAGAACACTGGGGAGTCTTCTGTTTAGGGGGTACCCTGACTTGCTTCGTCATAAATCCCTTCTATTTTCTTTCCCTTGTGGATAAATGCAGTCTATATTCAGATTCACATAAAAGTAAAAACTTCTTTCTGTCTCTGTTTCTCTTCCTCTAGTCTTTTCCTTTATTCTCTCCCTCTCTTTTCTATCCCCCTATCTCTCTTTCTGTCTCTGTTTCTCTCTGTCTCCAACTCTGTCTCTGATTGTCTGTCCTACTTCCTCCCTCCCTCCTTCTCTCTTCTCTCTTCTCTCTTCTCTCTTCTCTCTTCTCTTCTCTTCTCTTCTCTTCTCTTCTCTTCTCTTCTCTTCTCTTCTCTTCTCTTCTCTTCTCTTCTCTTCTCT
>NW_025346492.1:0-2171 GCF_016433145.1 Gracilinanus agilis | reverse complement strand
ATTATTAAACAATTCCTCTACAGCAAATGGAAGTTGGGAATGATTTCCCTGGAGGAAGTTCAGAGAGTAGTTTGGATCTAGCTTCACATTTCTGATTCTGGTGGCTGAATTTTTCTCTACATTGTTAAACACTAATCATTTGTCTCAGTGACATAAATATCGACCAGATGGCATTTGATTATGTAGAACATAAAGTATAATTGAGATGTAATCATGTACCTGATGTCATTCCCCCATCCCCTTTTCTATGCAGCATAAAGACAGTATTATCATTATGGGACAATGGAAAATATTGTTCCAAATTGAGCTATAATCTTTTCCTCAAAAACCTGTTTTTCCTTCTGATTTTAGCATTTTGTCACTGGCAACATCGTTTAGGTAGTCTCCTATTCCTAAAACTTTGTTTTAACTAATTATTCTTTCTTCTTCACTTCTAATTTCTATTCAGTTATCAAGAGCTGTGATATTGACCTCCCTTCCACTTTTACTGTGACTAATCTAATACCAGCCCTCACTGCCTCTTTCCACCTGGACTATTGTAATAGCTCTCTAAAGATCTTCCCACATCCATTTTCTTCCTTCTAATCCATTCTTCAATTTGTGCAGACAAATAAATCTTTCTTAAGTTTAGGTCTCCTCCCATCACTCCTTTGTTCAATAATATCTGATGTCTCCCTATTGTCCAATGAATAAAGCTCAGATTTCTCAGCTTGTTATTCAACATCTTCTAAAAAAGATGTTGAACCAAATGGAACAGGAAGTCTCTTGAATCTGAGATTCTGCAGTCTTTAAAATCCAATCTTTAACTCCCAGAACTCCAGTGTAAAAAACTAGGATCCCCTCATCACCACCATTAATATAATTCCAGAATACTTAGGTATTTTAATTAAGGCAATCAAAGGCATTGAATAAAATACTAAAATGATGAAATATCTAGAACAGAGATTTTCAATCTTGAGATGACAATCTTGAATGTGCTAATGTATAGATTTCAGAAGATCTAAGAACCTGAATGGTGGGGAATTATATTTTTTATTTTTTCAAAACATTTTTTCCTTTGAAAATCTATGCTTTATTTTTTTATATTTTATGTACTCAAAAACATTACCTGAGAAGGGGGTTATAGACTTCACCAGACATGCAAGAGTGTCCACGACATGCATTAAAAAGTTAAGAAGCTTTGTTATGAAAGGCATGCTGATAAATCATTTCATTTGACTCTGCATTATGTAGTTTCTAGCATAGTGCCTGTAACATAATAGACACTTGAAAAAATTTTCTTTGTCTCTGTCTGTCTCTCTCTCTGTCTGCTGTATGTGTCTCTCTCTCTGTCTCTCCATTAAGTGAGGGACCCATGAGTTTCCAACCTGTTGAAATCATAGGTTTGTCACAAAGGCTGAGAACATCAATTTCAAGATTGTTACTTAGTCACCAAAACACAGGGAAGTAAGCACAAACAAAAGAGACATCTTCAGGGTCCTGAGTTCAAGGCTCAGTTTTGCAGAGAGAAGTAAATGCTCAAGTTGCCATGTGTGAATGGCTACAGAATGCATCTCTTTCCTCTTTCCTCTAATTCTAAAGATAGCATTATCTTTCCAGTGGAAAATATATGAGGCAAAATATATTTATTTAAAATAAAATAAAAATAATTTATTTTCTTAATGACTGTTAAATGGGTGATTCTTTATGGCTCAGTGAGCAATAAGGTGATTGTTTCATAAACTCTAAATAGAATGTGTTGAAAGTAATGAGTCAGGAAACTCATATAATCCAATTACTCCTAGATTAGAGGGCTCACATCCTAATTATCATTATATTGTATTATATATCACTATTGCTTAAACTTTTGTTGTTATAAACATCAATGAAAGGAAGAACTGTGTTTTACCTAACTTTTCATTTTCTACATAGCTTATCAGTGTTCTTTGCCCATGGTTATCATGATAGATTTTTTTGCTGTTGTGATTGAATCAATTTTAAAGGTGAAAATAGAGATTTTAACCCTTTGTATGAAGAAGTTAACTTCTTGATGTGATCCAGAAATATTATGTTGTATATATTTATTTTGGAAATACTCAAAGCTGTTCCTATGATTCAGTTTGCATGGGTAAACCTGATAAAGCACATTGGACTTTGTGTTGTGAAGACTTAATTCAAATCCTGCTTCTGTG
>NW_025346491.1:0-3498 GCF_016433145.1 Gracilinanus agilis | reverse complement strand
CGGTGACTTACCTCTATTTCAGCCACCTTATTTGAACAAATCTAATGTCCTATTTTCTTTTTTCCCAATTATGTGGAATAACAATTTTTAGCGGTTGCTTTCCAAAAATTTGAGTTTCAATCTGTCTCCCTCCCTTGGCTGCTCCCTGAGACAATTAGCACAGCTCAATCTAAGTTACACGGGTGCGATTATGCAAAGCATTTCTCCACTTTGGGCCTACTATGGGAAAAGGGTCTTGTAAAAGAAAAACAAGAGAACACACACACACACACACACACACACACACACACACACTCTCTCTCTCTCTCTCTCAAAGTGGTCTGTTGATCTGCTTTCAGACCCCATCGGTTCTTTCTCCGGGATCATCATGTCTCCTCTGAAATTACCTTCTATCATTTTGGATGGCTGAGAACAGCTAAGCCTGTCACTGTGTTCTTCTGTCTCTGCTCACTTCACTTTGCCTCAGTCCATGGAAGACATTTTTCTGAAAACATCCTGAATAGCACGATCATATTCCACAACTCGAACAAGCCAAATAGCCATATTCCCCCACCGATGGGCATCCCTTCGGTGTCCAAGTCTTTGCCACTCCAAAAAAAGAGCTGCTATTGAAGCTGTTCTACATATCTGTCTTTTCTACTTTGTCTGATCTTTTGGGGATATAGTCAACCACCTCATTTTACACATGAGGAAACTGAGACCCAATGAGAGGCCAAGACCTGCCCATAATCACACAGCTAGTAAATGAGTGAGCCCAGACTAGAACCCAACCCTCTAACAACCACACTATTACTACCCCACCACTCTGCATGGCAGAGGACCCTGCTACCTGACGAGACAGGGCGGATCCAGAGAACACGTGGATGAGGATGGCTGAATCAGGGCAGCTGAGGGAGTGAGGGAACAAGGACAAGAGCAGGGTCAACCTCCAATAGAGCAGCCCTCAGACTGTAGACAATAAAGTACCTAGAGAAAGAAGGCTACTCAAACAGTGAGGGGAAGGTAGGGGGACACAAATCACCAAGCCGAGGAAGGCCTACACCAGTGATTCCCAAAGTGGATGCCATCGCCCCCTGGTGGGTGCTGCAGCAATCCAGGGATGCGGTGATGGACACAGGTGCATTTATCTTTCCTATTAATTGCTATTAAAATTTTTAAAAAATTCATTTCCAAGGGGCTAAGGAATATTTTTCTGGAAAGGGGGCGGGAGGCCAAAAAAGTTTGGGAACCGCTGGCCTACACCATCCCGGAAAGTAAGAGAACAGCTCGTCATGCAGAGAGAACTTTCAGGTCCTAATGCCATGGAAAGGAGGAGATGAAGCTTCAAATAAGTTGTAGATTCTTTAGAAGCTGGGCACCTTTGAGGAGAACAAGCCATCAGGAATATGGGAACTGGCCTAGTCAGAGCTCTACTGACCCTGATTGGTCCACACCAACATTTATTAAGGGTCTAGCCACTCTGTGTCTCTAGATGTCTATCTCTAGGTATCTCGGTGTCTTTCTACCTCAATGTCTGTTTATCTCTCTCTGAGTGTTTATATCCATCTTTCTATCTTCATGTCTGCATGCCTAGATGCCTATCTTTCTCATGTGTCTATCCAGATCTAGACATCTCTCTATGGGTCTCTGTATCCATCTGTCTCTAGGTGTCTGTAGCCATGGGCTCTGAACTTGCCTATTGGAAATTCTCATTTGCCCTTGAACTTGATGACATGTTTTTGTTTGAACTTAATGGTGACCTTTTTTTCTTACTTTGAATCTGAACTTGGCAATGGCACTTTTTTGATCTGACCTTGGCAAGTCTCCTTTACCTGTGGCCTAGATAGAGATAGACGTGTAAAGAAATAGGTGGATAGACAGACAGAGATAGATGGGCAACTAAAGTGACAGACAGCTAGAGATACACAGACTGATGTACCTAAGGAGACAGACAGAACTCTAGAAATATAAATAGCCACATAAGACATCTAGAGACAGCCACACACTGGAAGAGACACTTGAATGAGATAGGCACCTAGAGAGAGATACATAGACATCTAGAGAGGTGGAGAGAGAAAGACAGATAGATATACACACCCATCAACAAAGAGAAAGTTAGATACAGGCAGACACCTAAAGATAGAGGAGAGAGAGAGACATTGGATAGGTAGACAGACACCTACGGTGATTGGGAGATATGCAGATACCTAGGAGAGATAGACACCAAGAGACATACACCTACCTTTCTTATATATATACACACACACATATATATCCTCAAAATCTTTGTGCATGTTCACTGCACAAACAAAACCAATGCAACCAAAATTAGAAGACAAACAAAAAACTGGGAAAAAATCTCTGATAAAAGCTTCATTTCTCAAATATATAGAGAACTGAGTCAAAGTTATAAGAACACAAAAATTCAGTCAAATGATATGACTAGGCAATTCTCAGATAAAGTCATTAAAACTCTTTAGTCATATGAAAAAAGTGCTCCAATTCACATTAATTAGAGAAATACAAATTAAAACAATTCTGAGAGTCCATCTTCACACCTATCAGACTGGCAAATCTGACAAATAAACAAAATTATAAACTACTGAGTCTCTATCCCCAAAAGATCAAAGATGGAGTAAAGGACCTACTTGTACAAAAATATTTATGAAAGCTCTTTTTGTAGTGGCAAAGAACTAGAAACTGAAGAGATGCCCATCAATTGGGTAATAGCTAAACAATTTGTGGTACATAATTGTAACGGAATACCATTATGCCATAAGAAATGACAAACAAGACAATCACAAAAATACCTTATATGAAGTGATGCAAAGTGACGTGAGAAGAACCAGCAGAACGTTGTACGAAGATCAACTGTGAATAACTATTAACAATACAAGGATTCAGGACTCGTGAGGAAAATGGTTATCCACTGCCATCGAAAGAACTGATATAGTCTGAATTCAGACTGAAGCATACCATTCTTCACGTTATTTCCTCCATTAATTTTTCTCTAGTGTAAGCAATGTGTTTTTTTTTCACAACATGGCAAATGTGGAAATATGTATTGTACGATAATACATGCATAACTTGCATATTAATAATACCTGCCATCTTGGAAAGGGGTGGAAGAGGAGAAAAAAAAGATCATGATATCTATTACCTTTCTAGACATGTGTGTGATACACACACGCACATACATATAATCTGTTTCCTATCTTTCTAGACTTGTTTTATATACACATACACATAATCTATTTCCTAATTTCCAGACTTGATTTATCTATTTAAAATCTATTTCCTTCCTAGACATCTTGTTAAACATATATATTAAAATTGTATTTCTTACCTACCTTTATAGACTTGTCTTATACACACACACATACAAAATCTACTTCCTAGACTTAAATGTACATATGAAAAATCTATTTCTTTACCACATTTCTAGACTTGTTTTATTTTTATATAGTGTCTATTTTCTACCTTTCTAGTCTAGTATATATGTATGTATGTATATATATA
>NW_025346490.1:0-14043 GCF_016433145.1 Gracilinanus agilis | reverse complement strand
GGAAGGAAAAAAGGAAGGAAGGAAGGAAAGAAGGAAGGAAGGAAGGAAGGAAGGAAGGAAGGAAGGAAGGAAGGAAGGAAGGAAGGAAGGAAAAGGAAGGAAGGAAGGAAAAAAGGAAGAAAGAAAGAGAAAGAGAGAGCATGAGAAAGAAAGATTGAAAAATAAGGAAGCAAGAGTTTCTGGATTTTTCATCATCACACACTATGTAGAGCACTATATTTTTATAAAAGAAAAAGTACTGGGAACGATATTCCAAACAAAACTGATTTTATTGTGAATGTACAGTTCACAAAGTCAGGGTCTGCAGACATACTCAACACGGTCTGAGATGCTGAGCTTTTCAGCTGACAATATTTATACTTTATGCAAAAGAGTTAGGTTACATAAATTTTCCTCCATAGAGAAGGTAGTTCACTTGCATCTTCCTTCCCTTGAAAGGCAATCAACTTCTTTTCCCTGGAAGTCAGATGGCTGTAATTCCCATTCAAGAAGGTCTAATAGCTTGAATCTTCTCCTTCAAGAAGGTCCAATTTTTTTTTTTGTATCTTCTATGTATAGGGGAGATTACATATCTGCCTGTTCTATACATGGTCATATAAAGACAGCCATGGTTATTCTGTAGCTAAATGAGATATCATAAATCCACAGCCTCAGGAATGTCTAGATTTGTTCCAGGGAACTAAAGGCATTTACAAACTCCCTTTGGTAGGTACTACAGGGGATTTTTTATTGTTTTATTTAATTATGATTACTTGATTACTGATTTATGATTCTCATACACAGTTGTTCAATCATTTAACAATTAAGATTATTATTATGAAATGTTATAGTTACAACTTTTGACTAAAAATTCTGAATGAGATTAAATGCAGAGGATATTAAAAAGAGGCATTAAACAATGAATATAAACTGATAAAAGTTGCTTAATTAATTTATCTTTTACAATTTGGTTTGGGGTGCCATATTTTATTTTATTTTCCTTCAGTAATGTTTTATTTTTTCCAATTTACATTTAAAAACAATTTTTGTGTTTATTTTCTAATATTTTAAGTTCCACATTCTCTCCCTTGTTCCCCTCCCCATTCCTTGAGACTATAAGCAATTTGATATCAGTTACACATGTGCTACCATACAAAACATATTTCTATATTTGTCATATTATGGAAGAAAATACATTGAAAAAATCCCATAAAAAAATAAAGGGAACAATGGTCTTCTTCAACCTGCATTTACACTCCATTGGTTTTTTTCTCTGGAGGTGGATAACATTTTTCACTATAAGTCCTTTGGGATTGTCTTAGGTCATTATATTGCAGAGAATACCTAAGTCATTCACAGTGGTTTTCATAATTTTATTTTAAAATTATAGATGTTGCTATGTATAATGTTCTCCTGGTTCTGCTCATTTCACTCTGCATCAATTCATATAGGACTTTACAGGTATTTCCGAAATCCTCCATGGCTACGGGGGTGGAGTGGTGGTGGTAGAGGGGAGAGTAAGAACATGAATCATGTAACCATGGAAAATTTTTCTAAAAAATAAAAATTCAAAGTTGCTAAGTGAAATCCTCCTGCTCATCTTTTTTTTATAGCACAATAGTGTTCCATTATATTAATTTACCATAACATGTTCAACCATTCTCCAATTAATAGGCATTCATTCCCTCAGTTTCCAATTCCTTGCGGCCACAAAAAGAGCTGTTATAAATATTTTTTGTACAAATAGGTCCTTTCCCCATTTTAGAAAATCTCTATGGGATGCAGTAGTGGTATTGCTAGATTAAAGGGTATGCACAGTTTTATAGAATACAGAAATAAAGGATGATGAGCAGCTGGGAATGACTTAACTATGAACAGAAATGCAGGGTTACAGAACAACCAACAGAGGGGCAACATATTTTAGAAAAAACATTGACAAACTACAGTGTTCCAGAGAGAGCAACTAAAATGATGACAGGCACAGACAGGCATAAAATGATGATTAGGGCATGGAAGAAGGATCAGTTGGAGGAGCTTCGGTGTTTCATTCCAAAAAAAAGGAGCGATATCATTAAGCTTTTCCATGGCTATCAATGGAAGAGGAATCGGATTTATTCTCTTTAGTTCCAGAAGGAAGAATTTAGGATTCATAAGTAGAGGCAGATTTCAGTTCACTATAAATGAAACCATATTATTGGAGCCATCCAAAAATGGAATGGGCTGTCTTAGAAGAGAGTGGATTTCCAAACCCTTTGACCCAGCAATATACTATAAAGATGAAAGATAGGAGAAAAGGACCTACTTGTACAAAAATTTTTGATAGCAGCTCTTTTTGTGGCAGCAAAGAACTGGAAACTGAAGGGATGGCCATCAGTTGGGGTATGACTGAACAAGGTATGGTATATGATTGTAATGGAATACTATTGTGCCGTACAAAATGATTAAAAAAAAAAAAAGATCATCAAAAAAACCTGGAAATGATTCAGAAGTGAAGGGAGCAGAACCAATACATAGTAACATCACTAAAGGATGATGATCAGCTGTGAATGACTTAACTATTATCAGAAATGCAGGAATACAGGACAACTTTAAGGACTCATGATGAAAACGACTATCCACTGCTCTAGAAGGAACTGTCCAAGTCTCAATGAAGATTGAAGCATTCACTTTCTTTCCTCCATGAATTTTTCTACAGTGTAAGCAATATGTATCTTCTTTTACAACATGATGAACTGAGAAATATGTACTATATAACACATATACAACCTATATCATATTACCAATATTGTCTTGGGAAGGGGAGAGAGTTGGAAGGGAAGGAGAGAGCATGAATAGCAAAATGTCAGAAAATGATTATTGGAAATTGTGCCAACATATAATTTGGAAAAAAATTTTAATTAAAAAAAGAAATGGGGGGAGTTGGTTTCACCTCACTACATTCCTTCAGGCAAATGATTTGTGACTACATTTGTTCAGATATGGGTGAGTCTAGTGGCTTCTGGGGTCCCTTTCTAATTCTGCAGGTGTGATTGATCAGAGATGTACCTAAAAGTAAGTACATCTCCTGTTCAGTGGGAATACCAGAGAGAATGTGATGGCACCATTTGTCTCAGTTATTTTGGTACCAAAGCACAATGATAGGCTGGGACTCAAAATTACCAGATGACTTTTCTGACCTTCCAAGAGACCTGGAGATCTAGTGTGTGGGGCTAGCTCCTTCCTGCTTCCTTTATTGGTTGAAATGGATCTAAGATAAAGCCGGGGTGGGGAGTCAGGGAGATTTGGAGTTCAGATCCAGCTTCAGACACCTTCTAGCTGTGCGACCTGGGGCAAGTCACTTTCTCAGTCTAAGTTTCCACAAATGTAAAATAGGAATCATAACAGTGCCTACATTGCAGGGTTGTTGTGAAAAAAATGAGATGATATTTGTGATATGCTTGGTAAATCTTAAAGTACTATATATATATATATGTATAAACTACTACTATTGTTCATATGATTTTTTATTGTATTAGGAGAAGACTTGTATCTAGAAGAAGGGAAATGATTATCTTAGTTGTTTTTTTTTACCCATGTCAGACTGAATCTGGAGTATTGTTGTTCGGCTTTGTGCCACACTCTAGGAATGACAGTAATGAACTGTGGAGTGTCCAAAGGAAGGATAACTAAACTGGACAAGGGTCTTGCCATCAGAATATCAATTGAAATAACTGGCATTGTTTAGACTAGAAAAGAGAAGAATTAGACGGGTAATTATAGCTATCTTGAAGCATTGAAAGGACTGTTATATAAAAGAGGGATTAGATTCATGTTTTTTGGTCCCAAAGAGCAATAAGTGGTTATTACAGAAATATGGGTTTTAGTTTCATGTAAAGAAAATTTTCTGAACACTATACAAATGTGGAATGGGCTCTCTTGGGAGGTTACCTCTTGGTAACAATTTTCCAGTAAAGGCTAGATGCCCGCTTCTCATTGTAGAATATTGTAGAAGGAATTTTGCTTAGATGTTCTCTGTGATCCCTTTAGTTCTGAGTGACTTGAGTTTTGAGATTCTTATCTTGAATCCATTACTTACTCACTGAAGAAAGAGAACAAGATTTGCAGGCAGAGAACCTGTGTTTAACTCTTGGTTTTGTTACCTGCTGTGTGTAGGAGTTTGGGGAGCTCACTCAACCTCTTTGGGCCTCTGTTTCATCTTCAATAAAAACAGAGATAGTAATATTTGAATTTAGATATTATCATCTCTTAAATGGGGATGATAATTTTAACCCAGAAAGTTGTTGTATGAGGAAAAAACACTTGGCTAACCATGAAGTGGAACATAAATGGGAGCTCTTATTATTACTGTTTAGCTGTCTCATCTACAAAATGGGAATAATAATGCCTATCTGATCTACCTATTAGGGATACAGCAAAGATAAACTGAGATCACTGACACTGAGATACTTTGAAATTAAAATCATCACATAGCCATGACGTATCATTATCTTGGATCCTAAAATGTGTATGGAACTTAAGCTTTATTTTAAATACTTTTCATCTTAGTAACAATCTGAAGAAAGGAAGAGCAGTAAGGGCTAGGCAAATGGGGTTAAGTGACTCGCCCAGAGCCACACAGCTAGGAAGTGTCTGAGACCAGATTGAATCCAACTCGAGGCATGCCACTCTATCCACCCAGCTGCCCCATACTTTAAACTTTTCAAAAGTCTTTTTCAATAAAGCTCTCTCCTGTCTTGAACAATGACACATGTAAAACCCAGTGGAACTGCTCATTGGCTATGGGAGGGGGTTAGGAGGAGGGGAGGGAAAGAACATGATTCCTGTAACTGTGGAAAAATATGCTAAATCAATTAATTAAATAAACTTTTTCAAAAAAAGTATTAATATGGAAATAGGTCTTGATCAATGACATATGTAAAACCCAGGGGGACTGCTCATTGGCTATGGGAGGGGGTTAGGAGGAGGGGAGGGAAAGAATGTGAATCATGGAACCACGGAAAAATATCCTAAATCAATTAATTAAAAAAATTTTTTAAATAAAAAATAAATAAATAAAGCTCTCCCCTGCCTCACAGATCAACCTAAACTCTAGCCCCCCCTCTCCATACAAAGAATTCGACTGTGCTCCAAATATTCTCTCTACACAATTTTCCTGGTTATACATTCTCTCCCCTTGCCACCGCTTCCCTGTCTCTCCAAACGGCCAGTCGTGGGTTACTAAATCTCCTCGCTTCTTCCATTTCTGTTCCATTCCTCTCGCCACGTGATTACCATCACTTCTCTGCCCTTTGGCTCATTAACAGAGCAGAACAGAATAGAGCCCCATTAATGGCCTGTTGGTCATTCTCCCTTGTTAAGAACCGCGGCTGATCTTAATACTTTGCTCTCCCCCTTCTCCGTTGTTGGGATGTTGTAAATCAGTGACTCCAAACCTCCAAAGCTGTTTCTCAAAGTAAGTGACTGAAACTATAAACAACTCGGACCCCAGCCTTCTGGTCGTCTCATGCCTTTCCTGCTTGGTGTGGGTAGAGACAGGTGGGTCTAAGTAGGCAAGACTAGAGAAAGTGGAGACCTAGTTGTGGGGGTGACGAGGGGAGGCAAAGAGTAACTGGGGGGAAGCGGGGGGGTCTCATTATAGTCCTTCACAATCTTGTTGCAACCTATTAGTCTGGTAAATCGTTAACTTCCACACCAGACATTAAGGACGTAGAGTGGAACCAATGGAGTGATCACGCACAAACATCCCCGCGGGAGCACACAGGCACACACACGCACAGTCACCGAATGGTCCAATGGTTATAAGGGGTGGAGTTTAAAGGGAGAGCCGATACCTCTCCCCATGGCGTGGATCCGAGGAATCCCGGTTGTCTCTCCTCCCATCCTGCCTCCCCCAATGCCTTGCTCTTGAGAATCCGCTCCAGACATCTGCAGGGAGATGCACTAGCTTAGGTGGGGTTCATGGAACCAATAGATGTTTTAGAGCAATAATCAAAATGTGGCTTCGGCTATTGGGACGACTTTATTGATAACAGCCCCCCCTTTTTTTCCCCTTGGAGTCAAAAGAACTAATAAAGGGTGTATATAAGCTTATAAGACAGGAGAAGGGATTTGGGTTAGACCTAAAGAAACGTTTCCTGGGTGAGAAGATTAAGTTATCCACTTGAATAGATGTCTTAAGTTATCACAGAAATGGCTTTCTTTAGAATCTTTAAAAATAGGAAAAGGACCCATTGACCTACTATTGGCTTCAGTCAAGGCATTGATAAGAAAACTTGTGGCCAGACTGGTCACGATGAAGACTTTATTTTTGTACATGAGTTCACTTATCACCTGAAACATGGAACTTGTCCCAGTTCTAAAATGCTCCTGTCTGATAGAGATGCTAAGAAAATAGAGGCAACTGGTAGTGCAATGGATAGAGTGCTATGCCTAGAGTCAGGAAGACCTGAGTTCAAATCCAGTTTCAGACACTTACTAGCTTTGTGACCCTGGGTAAGTCATTGAGCCTCTATTTGCTTCATTTTCTTCATCTATAAAATGAGAGTAATAATACCACCTCCCTTCTAGGGTTGTTGTAAGGATCAAATGAGATAATAATTATAAAAAGCATTTAGGACCGTGCCTGGGACATAATAGGAGCTAGTAGGGACATAATAGGAGCTAGATGAATACTTCATAACCTTCCAGGGCTATCACAGGTGACATACTTCTCCTTTAGCTTGGAGGGCTAGAGCAGATGCAGTCTAAAGATGACATATTTGTACACTTCTGTTTCTTTCTCTTATCCTCTCATAGCCACCTCTGGCCCTCATTGTGATTTCCTTAGAGTTCTCACACTCAATTCATGAAGAAGGTGGCATTAAGGAGGTATTTTGAAAATGAAAGCTATATATAATTATATGAAAAATACCCTAAATCATCATTGATTCAAGAAATGAAAATCGAAACAGTTCTGAGATATCACCATCTATCCGACTGACTAAAATGATAAAAGGGCAAAATGACATTGGAGGGGATGTGGAAAAATGGAAACATTATTAAATTCACTATCAGTAGAACTGCAAAATGATCCATTCATTTGAGAGAACAATACAGAATTAAAATCGAGTTATAAAACCGTCTACCTTTTGATCCAAGCAATACCACTATTGGCATATTTCCTACAGTGACTAAGGAAAGTGGAAAAGAAATTATATATTTATAATGTTCAGATTTTTAACCAATAAAGAATATGAGGCCATTTCTCTGGGAATAATATTATTAATTATTTACTTTATTTTTTCTTATTTCCAAGTTTTATATTTTTATTCATTGTTGAAGTCAACATGATTTCATGCCACATGAGGGGGAAATCGAGTATTTCCTAATTGTGGGCAGAATTGTGTGATGGCTATTGGAAGACCTTCATTCTCAGTGGTTGAAAAGCCTCATGTGTTGGTTAACAAAGAATGGTCCTTTCACAGTTGTCCTAATTAAAATAGATCATGAGCAAGTTCTGTCTTTTGCTTATAAAGGGAATTGTGTCCTCTTTCTGACTGGCCTATTCTGTCCCCTCGCTTGACCTTAGTACCTCTATTACCATCCATAGGTGGATATTTCGAGAGAGGAGGTGAACTTGAAGACGTCAACTCCTCCCTCATTACTTTATCACAGAAGAGGCAGATCTCATAAAGAAGACACCAGCACAAGCTTTCCCCAGCCACATGACTGCAAAGTTCAATAGCTAGAGGGACAGTAAGATAGCTCAGTGGATAGAGAGCCAGTCCTGGAGTAAGGAGAACCTCCGTTCAAATATAGCCTCAGACACTTGCCAGCTGTGTGACACTGAACAAAGTATTTAGCCTCTTTTGTCTACTTTTTACTATTCTTCTACCTTAGAACCAATACACAATATTGATTCTAAGATGGCAGGTAAGGGTTTAAAAAACAAAACAAAAACAACTAAATCTCAAGAACTTTTTAAAATTGCTATTATCAGTTCTCTTTTCTTCTCTCTCTACACTTTCTCCTTTGGTGATCTCATCCATTCCCATATTTATGACTTGAACTACTATACAAGTGACTCCTAAATCAATATTTTCAATCATTCACCTTTTTTGTTGATTTCTATACCCCATTTCCAATTGTTTTATGGATGTCTCCATCTGCTTTTGAGCAGGAGTCATATTTCTCTGTGTGTGCAGATATTTGCCCTGCACAAGGCCAAAATAAAGCAAAAAGTGAATTGTCTCTGATTTCAACTCAGCAAATGTTTTTAATAAAAATCCATTCCTCTTCCTCTAGGTAGTTCTGCTTAATTTCCTATCCACATTTGGTTTGTTTCACTATGTTTTTAGATGAGTGTAATCAATAAGAAGTCTAATTTGACTGAAATTTGTAGAGCAAAAAAGGGAAGTAATAAAATGTAAGAATATGAAAAGGTAAGTTGTTCAAGTAGTGAAGGGCTTTAAGTAACAAATCAAGTTTCTATTTTTTCTTAGGGTCATTTGGGAGACATTTGAATTCACTGAATAGTGTTATATAAAAAGGAGGCTACTACTATCTAATAGATGTATATGTAGATGGAGTACAAATAGAGGATAAGGATGACACTTCTCCTTTATAACAGTTGCCCAGGCAGGATCCTGTAGGTCAATGTATGTTATCCCTTCAGGACCCACCTGGGGTTAATTGATATTAATTATTGGGCTCTTCAGCTGGGTGACGGTAATCTGACTGCGTGACTCCCTTCCCAAATAAACTTTGAATAATCAATTCAGAAAGGCACTTTAAAACTTTGAATATATTTGGCACAGAAGGATAATGGTATGGGATAGAGGTATTGGGAGACCCTACTTTAAATTGATAATAATGAATCTCTAACTGCAGACAAATGAAGGAATCAAGATGATAGCTTCTCTCTGGTACAGCCTGGCCAGGGCTACACCAGAGCAGGCAAACTGTTGTGTAATCTTCAGCCTCTTCTTCAATAGATCTTAAGCCTAATCAGTTGAGATATCCACCCTTTTATCCACCCTCTTCTTCTCCAGCCCACTTCCCGGATCCCTCCTGGGCCCTGGGAAGCCTAGATGACTAAGCTGATTTACTTCCTAATATCTAGGGGCAGTAGAATCAGAGATGGTGGTCTGATACAGGTTGATGATGGTACAGGAAACACAGGAGGAGCTTGCAGGGTTGAGTTTGCAAGTCTCAGTTTCCCCAAAGACCAGGATCCACTGCTCTCCAGCCTCCCAACTGCCCTCTCCTCTGTCTGCATGCCTCTCTGGGAACATTCCAACATCCAACCAATCCACCTATCAATCACCGAGTGAACTCCAAGCTCCCAGAGATTCAATATAACAATAGGGAAGTGAAAGAGTCAGGATGGAGTTTTAGGAAAATCACTTTTGCAACATCCTGGGGGACACATGGGAGAAGGGGGAAAATTGAGGCAGGAAGACCAATTTAAAAGTTATTTCAATAATCCAGACAAAAGGTGATTCGGAATTGAACTGTGGTAATGGCAGTCTGAGTGAAGAGGACATATGTGAGAGAGAGAGTAGAGATAGAAATGACAAAATTTGTCAACTTCTTGGAAATGTGAGGTGAGTTAAAAGGGAAAAGAACATGGAAGCTGTAGACCTGGGCAACTAGGATAGAAGGAAATGGAGAAATTTGGAAGACAGGCTGGTAGGGAAGAAAAGATGATGTAATAAGATCCATGATGCTGATTGTAACCCATCTCTACCTACTCAACCTTTCTCACCCTAAATGAAAAGTGGAAGGGCTGTCTCTTCTTCAGGATCACCAACTTGGAGTACTGAATTTGTCCTCTAAACACAAAGTCATCTGGGAAAAGGAGATTTTCACAATGGCACCTACACTGTTAATTCTGCCTGGGTCATGGTTAGATTATAACTGCTCTTTGGGGTCAGTTTTCAGAAAAGAAGGAGAGAAGATCAGAAAAGGAGGAGTAAGAAAGTAGTAGAGAATAATAGATGAATGAATTGGAGATAGTTCCCATAGATTTGCTATTCCAATGATCACTGTCATTGTTCATTTTTTTTTTTTTCAGTTTCAGTCATGTCCAACTCTTCATATAACACCATTTGGGTTTTTTTTTCTTAGCAGAGAACTGGTTTGCCATTTCCTTTTCCAGCTCATTTTATAGATGAGGAAACTGAGGCAAACAGGTTTGAGTGACTTACCCAGGGTCACACAACTAGAAAGTAGCTGAGACCAAATTTGAATTCAAGAAGATTAATCTTCCAGACTCTAGACCCAGGACTCTATTCACTGTGCCACTTAGCTGCCCTCCAATGATCATGTATAACTCATTATCAAGCCATGTCTCTACCTTAGCAACTACTGCTCTAATCCACTATATATATATATACATATATATGCCAGATTTAAAATTCTGATGATACACACATCTAATCAAATCATCCCTATGCTTGGAAACCACAATAACCCATCTTTTCCAGGGACTCAAATCCTAAACCCTTTAACCTGCCACTCCCAAGTTTTTCTCAGTACTAATCCTTACAGATTTCTCTACAACATTTGACACTGTGTTAATCACTAGCCATTCCTGGATACCCTCTCTTCTATGGGTTTTTGTAATACTAGTATCCTGGTTCTCCTTCCTACCTGCCTGACTTCTCAGTTTTGTGGGCTCATCATCCTTTATCTGTGGGTACACTCTAATGTGCTCTCATTAGCATTCTTCTTTCTATATAGTTTGTCATTTGGTGATCTCATTAACTTCTCAGATTTTAATTATCTCTTTACAGCTCACTCCCAAATCTATGTATCCAGGCTGCTAGGAGCAGATTAGAACCTGCAACCTTTTAATCCAGGTTCTAGGCCGGTGATGGCAAACCTATGGCACGCATGTCAGCACTGACACGTGGAGCCATTTTCGATGGCACATAGCCACATGTGGCCGCATACAGAAAAGCATGGGGCCGCACACTGAGGATGAAATATTTGCTGTAGTGTAGTGTAGATACTCTGTGCACTATAGATGATAATTCTACCTATATTAATTTACCTATTTTGGTTTATTAAATACAGGTATATATTACAATTATACATTTTTGTTATTTAAACTATAAATATTGTGAAATTATGGTTTTTTTTTCCTCAAAGTGACACACCACTTGAGTTATGCTCATTTTTTTTGGTGAATTTTGACACACCAAGTTCAAAAGGTTGCCCATCACTATTCTATGCTGTGATAAAATAAAGCAAATATAGATCATTCTGTAATTAACAAAATGAGGTTTACTTAGCCCTAAAACAGAAAAGATACTCAACAAAGATTTAATAGCACTTGGCTCAGGTAGATAGAGGTGGGAAGAATTTGTCAGTTAGTGAATAAACATTTAAGTGCCTACTATGTGTCAGGCACTGTGAGAAAGGTTCAAGATACAAATAAGAGGGGTAGGGAGGAAGAGAGTCTCTATCCTCAAGGAGTTTATAATCTAAGATCTGCTGATTTGTGAATCTTCAGGACGTCTTCCAAGTCTAAAAGGTCCAATTTCATTTCAATGGGCCTTTTTGGCATAAAAAGTGATTATGTCACATGTAAAACCAAGTGGAATTGCACGTTGGCTATGGGAGGGGAGTAGGAGGAAGGGAAGAAAAGAACATGAATCATGTAACCATGGGAAAATTTTCTTAATCGGTAAAATTAAATTTTTTTTTAAAAAGCGATTATGTCAGTGACCATTTAGAGAACTATATCAGGAGAGCCACAGGCTATCAGAAAAATTACTTGTAGCAAGACTTTGAATCTTTCATCTCCAGGCACAAGTCAAGTCAACTGATAGGTTTATGGACTTATCGGGGGAAACTTGGCAAATTCACATAGGAGTAGTGGGATGGAGAACACTGGTAGATACTGGTTCTTAATCATACAAGTCCAGTCTCTCTCACAAGTTCAGGGCAATATCAACATTTCACACTGGATGTCCCATAGATGTCTCAACTGTTTCCTAAACAGAATTCATTATCTCTTCCCCAAAATCCATCCTTCTCCCAGATTGCTCTATTTTTGTCCAGGGTACCATAATCCATCGAATTTTCCAAGTTCACAACTTCAACACTAGTCATGATTCTTGACATTCTCCTCATCTGACAAATTTAATCAACTGCCAAAATTTACTCTTTCTGCCTCCTGAATATTTCTCAAATCAGTCCCTTTTTTACTACTTATACAAGTATCACCTTAGTTCCGACTCTTATGACTTCCTACCTGACATATTGCATTGGACTAATTTTTTCCTGGCCTCACATCTCTCCTGATTCCAATCTGTCCTCTGCATAGTTACCAAAGTGGTTTTTCTTAAACAAAATTATGAAAATATCACTCCCTTGCTCAATAAACTGGAGATGGTCCCTATTGACTCCTTATTCCTATATTTAGCTTTAAAAAAAAAAAACAACCTTTTTTTCTGTCTTGTAATTGATACTAAGAGGGGCAGAGCCAAGATGGCTGAGAAGATACAGAGACCCACCTGATCTCTACCAAATTACCCTTCAAATACCTCAAAACAAACCTGGAGCAGTTTAATCCATACAAAAATGGGGTGAAATATTTTTTTTGGCCCAGAACAACTAGAAATATGAACTATCTATTACACCCGGGTAGAAGTGGAACACAAAACAACATGCCAAGGCAGTTCCCAACTCAACGGCAAGCCTTGGGGGCAGCTGAATCAGCAGCGAAGACTTCCAGAGCTCTCACCCATAGACAGTACAAGTAGTAAGACAACTGCTCAGAATATAATAGGAATCCTGTTGCTGGCTCTGGGTGCAAGACTTTTGTCTTATTGCTCACAGGCAGGTTATAGTCCTGGTTTGTAGTCTCAGAGTAGGAGAAGCCCTTGCAGCCACAAGGAAACAAGGGACCCAGCTTACAGTTCCAAGACAGAAGAAAGTATTTGTGGTTACTCACATTTGGTGAAGGTAGGAACTGATTCCATCATTCTGGGAAAAAATTTGGACCTATGCCCAAAGGGCTATAAAATAGTATATGCCTTTTGACCCAGCATTACTAGATTTGAACCCCAAAGGGATAAAAGACAAAAGGGAGAAGAATCTATATGTATAAAAATATTTAAAGCAGCTCCTTTTGTGGGGGCAAAGAATTAGAAAGTGAGGGGATGCTCATCAATTGGGCAATGGGTAAGTTGTAATATAAGATTGCAATGTAATACTATTGTGCTGTAAGAAATAATGAGTAGGGGAGTTCAGAGAAACCAGGAAAGACTTGCATGAACTGAACCACAGTGAAGTAAGCAGAACCAAGAGAACATTGTACGCAATGACAGGAATACTGCATAATGAACTAATGTAAATAACATAGCTATTCTCAGCAATATAATGATTCAAAATGACTCCAAAAGGTTCAGGATTTAAAAAAATGCCATCTCCTTCCCGAGAAAGAACTGAATCCAGAACAGAGCAAATTTTTTTTTTCATTTTCTTTCTTAATCTCTTTTTTATTTGAATTTCCTTCTACAAATTGGGAAAAAAACTTTTACATAATTGCACACATAAAATCTATATCAAATTTATCAAATTGCTTACCATCTCAGCTTGGAGGTGGGGGTGGGGAGGAAGGGAGAAAATCAAGCTTCAAAATTCTTTTTAAAAGCTTGGGAACTGGGGGCAGCTGGGTAGCTCAGTGGATTGAGAGTCAGGCCTAGAGACGGGAGGTCCTGGGTTCAAATCTGACCTCAGACACTTCCCAGCTGTGTGACTCTGAGCAAGTCACTTGACCCCCATTGCCCACCCTTACCACTCTTCCACCTAGGAGCCAATACACAGAAGTTAAGGGTTAAATAAAATAAAATAAAATGTTGGGAACTGTTTTTACAAATAACTGGGAGGGGGTGGGGGAGGAATTAAATTTTAAAAAAAAATCCATACTAGGTATCATTTCCAAGGCAGAAGACTGGTAAGAGGTAAGGAACTGAGATTAAATGACTTACCCAGAGTCACACAGCTAGGAAGTGTCTAAAGCCACATTTGAACCCAGGACCTCCTATCTCCAGGTTTGGCTCTCTATCCACT
>NW_025346489.1:0-1324 GCF_016433145.1 Gracilinanus agilis | reverse complement strand
GGAGCAGTTCTCCCTCATTTTAGTTACTTCCAACTTTTCTCCTCCTACGGCAAGTTTTCTGTAATCATATAAAGTAGGAAGCCTTAAATAGAAAAATCCCAAGAAATATAGGAATTAAGGAAGCAGATGGGTAGAAATTTTTTAGCTATTTTAAATGTTAACAGATAAAAAAATTCCTTTTTCCTAAGGTTTTAGATGAAGATATTTTTAGGAAAAAATCAGGTAAAAAGAACCTAGCAGCAGATATCAGTGTAATAAAAAGGTGGAATCAGAGTTCCGGGTTAAGATGGCGGCAGAGTAAGAAGCAGCTCTTAACCTCTCCTGACTGAAACACACAAAACTCCTCAAGGGGACATAAAAACAAGTCCAGACGAACGGAGGAACCCCACAACAGGGCACAGCGTGGAAGGTACATGGAATCAAGACATTTCCAGGCTATAAAGGGCTCTCACTAAATCGTGGGCTGAGCAACCGCCCCACCCCCACCCCCTCCACACTCATCTATAGCTCTGAACCCAGCTAAAAAGAAATAGAGCAAGTTTGGGACACCCATCGAGTCATTGGCAGCTCCGGGACCTGTTCCTGAGAGCAGGAAGACTTAGGACCCCATTAAGTCAAAAAATGCAGGCGAAATCTGAGCGCGGGAGTAGGACGCTGGGCGCAGAGTGCAGGCTGAGCAGAGGCGTGGGTGGAGGCAGACACAGCCAGGAACTAAAGCCTAAGTGGGGAACCAGTGCAGACGGGTATACGACTGTGGAAGCAGCGCCCTGAGACTTGTAAAGAAACCTCCGGCAGAGGATCAAGCAGGGGGCTTGACCTTGGAAAAAACCAGAACTCAGACCTCAGGAGCCAATAGATCGCGAACAGACACTGAGCGCGAGGATAAATCTGAGAAGCTGCTGGGCTAATGATGGCTACTCAGCCTCAGGAAGTTCAGAAGAGAAAGAATAATAACAAGAAAAAGAAGTCTTTAACACTCGACAGCTTTTACACAGAGAAAATCCAGACAACCGAGCAAACAGAGGAGGAGAACAAACAAGCATCCAGACCCTCCTCAAATAAGGAAAACTCCTCACAAGCTATGGAAGAGTTCAAAACTGAGATTTTGAGGAAAATGGAAGAGATCTGGCAAGAAAATAACAGTTTAAAAGGTAGAATCTTGCAATTGGAAAGTGAGGCTCAGAAATCAAATGAACTGATAAGCAAATTGAACACCAGAAATGACCAGATTGAAAAAGAAAACCAAAAGATTATAGCCGAAAACTAGTCCCTAAAGGCTAGAATCGAGCAATTAGAAGCTAATGATCTCTCAAGACAACAAGAA
>NW_025346488.1:0-1691 GCF_016433145.1 Gracilinanus agilis | reverse complement strand
GGAGTGAGAAATCATATATGGAGGTGTGATTTATAGAGTTGATTTTATCTGTTATGGGGATGAATTTCTGGAGTTCATGAAGTCCAGGAGAAGAGCCAAGTGGGAAATGAATTTAATTCCCTGACTTACCCCCTTCAAAAAGAAAATCTAGTCTGTGAAATAAAATGTCACCTATGATTCCTTACAACCAGAGATATGGAGGGGCCCTGTTGGTTGTGACTGTAATAGAGGTATGAGTGTTAGATTTCTTCTGATAACATGATGAGTTCCTAAAGATCATGAAGAACAGGAAAGCAGCCAAGTGAGAAAAGTGAAAACTTAAAACCTAGAAATTATAGACCCAATTCCCTTTCCTTAATGTCCTCCATAAGAAATATAGAGTTTAATGTAAGAAAGGAAATTAAATTTGATAGTATGAAGATGACTTGTCCCAGAACAATATGGAAATGAGTTAATTTTTTAGGGAAAAAATAAACTGTTTTTGGCTAGTTCACATAATATAAAACTAGATAATATATGATATCCCTCCTGCATTTGTTTTCTATTTCAATCCCCAAATTAAAACAATGAACATGGTCCTCATCTCTTCTTTCTCTCCACTCTCTTGGTTATCTTGCTAGCTCCCAAAGCTTCACTCATCAATTCTGTTAGATAACTTTCACCTCAATATCTCTAGCCTTGATGTCCATTCTGAGCTCTGGACTCACATTTCCAAATGGATATAAAAAAATCTTTACTAAATATCACATTGATACATCAAATTCAATGTCTAAAGTGGAGCTTATCTTTCCTCCAAACCTCTAATTTCTTCCCAGTTTATGTTAGTGATAATTATTCCCTTATACAAACTTTGATCTTATTTTCAACTCTTCTCCTTCAGCCATCAAACTCTTATTGATTCTCCCTCTCTATACTGACTTTTACATTCATCTACTCTTATCTAAAATTACTTCTACTAGCCTAGTACAGTCATCCATTATGATTCAATTTGAATGAGCTATTAAAATATTGTTCCATTTTTACTCTTTTTTCCATCTGTTGCATCATATGCACACTTTGGTCCTATAGGTATAATCAGAATAATCTTTTCTCCCCACTATAACTTCCCAACTCTTTAATTTACTTCCTTCATTCAGCAACATTTTCTTTTTTGCAAAGAGAGTTTTCTTAATTTCTCCCTTTTTCCCTTTAAGAGCCAAAGGAGCAAAAAGATTCCTGAGAAAGAGCCCTACCCTGCTGTGCCAGCTGTCAACTGATGACAGTTAAGTGGGTGTGGCCGATGGTTGGTAGGTGAGTTGCTGGCAGTTGAAAGGGGCTTTTTGTCTCTGGGTTCCCTGCAGAACAGAGGTGTCTGTCTGTGTCTCTGAGACAAACTGGCTGTTGGAAAAATAACTGACAGGGGGTAAAGAGAAATGGATTTAAAGAGGTGGAAGGTGGTTAATGCTTATTGACTAACTTAGATAAGTAGTTAGATAGTGGGTATATTATTCCATAGACAGAGTAGGTAGATAGTGAAATATGTAAGCTATCTGACTGCATATTGTTGTTAATGTGAGATACCAAAGTAGAAAGTATCCCACAGTGAGATTAGGCCCTCTGGCTCAGTGAGATTGACCAACTCAAGGATGAGTTATGGAAACAAGATAAAAGGCTTATTTGGTGGGGCAGCTGGGTAGCTCAGTGGATTGAGA
>NW_025346487.1:0-3106 GCF_016433145.1 Gracilinanus agilis | reverse complement strand
TATGGCTGGATCAAAGGGCAGGCATTCTTTTATAGCCCTTTGAGCATAGTTCCAAATTGCCATCCAGAATGGTTGGATCAGTTCACAACTCCACCAGCAATGCATTAATGTCCCAATTTTGCCACATCCCCTCCAGCATTCATTACTCTCCCCTTCTTTCATTTTAGCCAATCTGCTAGGTGTGAGGTGATACCTCAGAGTTGTTTTGATTTGCATTTCTCTAATTATTAGAGATGTAGAACACTTTCTCATGTGCTTATTGATACATTTGATTTCTTTATCTGAAAATTGCCTATTCATGTCTCTTGCCCATTTATCAATTGGGGAATGGCTTGATTCTTTATACAATTGATTTAACTCCTTGTACATTTGAGTAATTAGACCCCTGTCAGAGTTTTTCGTTATAAAGATTTTTTCCCAATTTGTTGTTTCCCTTCTGATTTTGGCTACATTGTTTTTGTTTGTACGAAAGCTTTTTAGTTTAATATAATCAAAACCATTTAATTTACATTTTGTAATTTTCTCTAACTCTTGCTTGGTTTTAAAGTCTTTCCTTTCCCACAGATCTGACAAGTAAACTATTCTGTGTTCACTTAACTTGTTTATAGTTTCCCTCTTTATATTCAAGTCATTCACCCATTCTGAATTTATCTTGGTGTAGGGTGTGAGATGTTAATCTAACCTAATCTCTCCCATATTGTTTTCCAAATTTCCCAGCAGTTTTTGTCAAATAGTGGATTCATGTCCCAGAAGTTGGGCTCTTTGGGTTCATCATACACTGTCTCGCTGATGTCATTTACCCCAAGTCTATTCCACTGATCCTCCACAATGTTCTTTTCACTGTGCCACCTTACAAATATTTGTCAAACGAATTCCTCTCTATCAGATAGCAGAAGAAAGGATCTCGTAAAGAAATTCAGCCAACTTCAAAAGAGTATACAAATATAATAGTTTCAAATTTAAGTAGTGCTTTCCTATTCAACATCCTTATGAGATATGCAATGTAAATGGTATTATTTCCATTTAGAGATGATAAAACTGAAGTTCAGAGAGGTTGTCACTTGTCTCTAGTCATTGTGTTAGTTAGGATTGGAACTGGAACAAGAATTTGTCTCCTGGTTCCTAGATCTCATTGCAAATGAATAGATGATTAAGATAAAGATTATGAGAATTTTTTTCTGGAATCACTAGAAACAGCAAGACAGGCTCCATTTGATAGTAGAGTGGTCTGAGTTGTAAATGGAATTAGGAAGACCTGATTTCAAATATGGCTTTGAGGACTTATTAATTATATGATCCTGGGCAAGTTAATTAACCTTTTTTTTGCCTCAGTTTCCTCATCTATAAAATGTGGATAATAATAGCATCTACTTTCCAGGGCTGTTAGGATCACAACCTTTTAAAACTCTACATAAGAGCTCATTATAATTATAATAATTATTTTGCGAGTCCTGGGAGTAATAAGGTATATTTGTATCAGTGATTTTATACTCTTTCATTTCTAAAATTGCAAGTTCCTGATACATAAAGGGAAAAAAAATTATCAGGGACAGTTATTTTTCCTCTCTTTTTTATTCATGTTATACAAGCAGATCAAAGAGGGCCATATGTACAGAAAGCAGGACTCAAGGTTGGGTCATCACCTTTCCTATCTAAAGATAATTATAGAATAGATTTGACCTTGGACAATGCTTTCTAGAGGAACAATTGTCAGCATTTTTTGCTTGTGTTTTTTCCTATTGTTTTTCATTTAGTTTCTCTAACACAGAATGAAATCCCTAGAAAAGAGGAAATCAGTAGAGAATCCAGTTCTAATTTGGATTTGGATTCTAATCCTGAATTTGGTGAGGAATCAAGTGAAGAAACCATTGAAGACTCCACTCGGAAAGCCAGTAGGGAAAACATAGTAAAACAAGTCAAGAAACTTCAGGGAGAGCTCCAGTGGAAATCCAGAGAGGATGCAGTTTGGCAGCCCAGTACTGATTATAACTGGGAATACAATGAAGATTTTACTTGGGAATCCAGTGGACAGTCAAGTGAAGAATACAATAAGGAGACACCTGGTAAGTGCCTTCTTCTTTTTCTTTTTTTTTTTAATTCAAAGATATTTTATTTTCCCAATTACATGTAACAACAATTTTCAACATACATTTCCCAAAATTATAAGATCCAAATGATCTCCCTCCCTTCCCTCTCCCCTCTTGGAGATGGTAAGCAATTTGATCTAGATCATACATGTATTATGGTGCAAAATGTAATTACATGTTGGTCATTGTTGTGAGAGAATACTCATATAAAACCAAAACCCCCAAATAAAAACATAAATAAATGAATGTGAAAAATAGTATGTTTTCATCTGCAACCAATTTCAACAGTTCTTTCTCTGGAGATGGATAGCATTCTTTTTCATAAATCCTTCAGAATCGTCCCAGATCATTGAGTTACTGAGAGTAGCCAAGTCTTTTACAGTTGATCATCATACAGTATAGCTATTATGGTGTACAGTGTTGTTCCAGTTTGTTTATTTTGCTCTGCATCAGTTCATATAGATCTTTCTAGCCTTTTCTTTTAAAAGTTGTTTTAATTTTCCAGCTTTTTCTAAAATCATCCTGCTTATCATTTCTTAAAACAGAATAGTATATGATCACCAACATATACTACAATTTGCTCATTCATTCCCCAATCGATGTATTTCTCCTCAATGTCCAATTCTTTGCCACCACAAAAAAAGAGCTCTATAAATACTTTTGCATAAGTAGATCCTTTCCCCTATTTTATGATCTCTTTGGTCTACTGAGTAAATGCTGTCTTCTTTTAGAAATTTAGGAAGTTATGACTGGGACTTAGTTCTAGGGCATCCATAAGTGCATGGCAGGATTCCTCCCAGCAGTTCTGGTGCTCTCTTCCAGCCCTGACCTTCCTGCAGTCCCATCCCCATGGTGTTCCTCTCCTAGTTCTTTTCCCACCCCCTCTCCCCTATCAATTGGTAAGCATTTGACAAATAATTGTTGAGGTCCCATTTTGTACAACACCTTGTACTATGAATTGAGGAGGACAGAGTGGGGAATAAGACACCATTGCTGCCCAATAGATCAAAATCTTTCCC
>NW_025346486.1:0-7028 GCF_016433145.1 Gracilinanus agilis | reverse complement strand
CTCTCTCTCTCTCTCTCTCTCTCTCTCTCTCTCTCTCTCTCTCTCTCTCTCTCTCCCCTAGGAGCTACCTTCACACAGTGAGAGTCACCACTGAAATGGGCTGAGTTCTCTAACTCCTCTTTACCAGACCTGTCATTGGGGGTGCTGTCCAGGGTATTTTTACTTGAGGGCTGGACTCCATGGCCTTTGGGGTCTCTTTTCCCTCTGACATTGTCTTTTTAAAATATTTAACTAGTCTGTGTGAAATGAGACTTGTCGCTGAGAATTTTAATTTGATTCTCCCTTTTCTGAGTCTCTGACCTGTAGAAAATCCCAGGAATTTAGAGTGAAAAGGGTTTCTGATGCCTGTCCTCCGACAATCTCTAGCTAGGTGTCACCATGGATAGAGATTTCAGCTTGAAGTCAGGAGGTCACATTTGACTTCAGACACTTAGAAGCTGTGTGACCCTGTGCAAGTCCCTTAATCTTTGTTTCCTCTTCTCTAAAATGTAGTTCATCACAGTATTCACTTCCCAAGGTTGTTGTGAGGATCAAATGAGATTATAAATGCAAACCTCGTAGCCTGATACAATGGAAACACTATAGAAATGTGAATTACTATTAAGCATTTTTTATTATAAAATTCTATCTTGCAAGTAGTCACGTGGTCTCTGCCCAAAGGAAAGGAAAGGAGCCCTTTGCTCCCCCAAGGGCACACTCGCCCATCCCAAATCTAAACTGGCCTTTGACTGCAAACATCTTTGCACCTTCTGCTTTCCAGGACACTTCCCTACTCCAGGCCTCTGAGGGGAGTCTGGAGTTCATCCTCCACAGTTTTTATGAGACATTTTTGTGTCTGAGGCTATCGCTTTGTTCTTGAGGGGAACTCAACAGGCCAAAGACTTTCCCTTCTGGTTCAAGCCCAAAGACGGCACCCAAAGAAAGTTCCCTGGAGGAAGTGGTCGTCTCTCCTTTCACACGGGCTTGTCTTGTCTCCATTCGGTGGCTACTAAATGGCAGCATCCCTGGTTACAATGTAGAACGGCTTTTCCCCCAACAAGCACCAAAGCATATGGATTATCCTAAAGAGGAACCCATGTACACACCCACATGTACACACGCACAAACACGCACTAACATGCAAAATGGGTTTTCAAGATTAACTTTTCATGTTTCATTGAAAAGTAATATTTTCATTTTTTCTTTTTCTAAATAAAAAAACGGTGATTTGTTTTTCTTCCCCCTTCTTTTGCCAAAATAATCCTCCCTCCCCCTTTGAATATAATGTATGTAATCATTTGCCTCTCAGTAAGCATTTATTTTGGAATAACCAAAAAAATGGACACAAAATTAATGCCTATTGATTGGTGAGAGATTGAACAAATGGTCATACATGGGTCATAATTCAATATAACTTGTTTTAATAAATTATGGATATGATGACTCAAACAAGGAACGGAATGCTTAAAGGTGCACAGTCTAGAGCTGAAAGGGATACCAGAAGCACTTCTAATCCAACTCTCATTTTACAGTTGAGGAAACTGAGTCTCGAGGTAATTATATCTTTCCTGAGGTCACACAGATGAATTTTTTCTTTATCCCTTACTTTCCATGTTAGAATCAATACTGTGTATTCCAAGGCAGAAGAGTGATAAGTGCTAAGCAATGGAGTTTAAGTGACTTGGCCAGGGTCACACAATTAGAATGTGTCGGAGGCCAGATTTGAACACAGGATTTCTAGACCTGGCTCTCAATCCACTGAGCCACCTACCAAGGAGACTATTTGTGAAATTATTTGCCCTTCTATTACTTTTTCAATGTTGAGTCCAGGCATTGGGCCCTAGATGGCATTAACTAAATTTTTTATGATGTTGATGATGATGATAATGCTAGTTAACAGTTAAATACACATTTATTTGGGTGTTCCCCAGCGCACTATTCTGAGATTCTCTTTTCTTCTCCCTTTATATTCTTTTTATTGGTTTCCTCATCAGCTCCCATGGTTACAATTATCCTATTTATTCTCATGATTGATTCTCAGATCTATTTATCTAGCTCCACCCTTTCTTTTTACCTATATTTTCACATACTCAGTTAACTATTGGATATCTCAAATTGTATGTTCCATAGAAATCCTAAACCCAACATATCTGAAACTGAAATCACCATTTCTACCCCCAAACTCTGTTCTATTCCCAACTTTCCTGTTTCTGTCAAGGATACCACCATCCAGCCCATCACCCAGGCTCCAAACTTAGGTGTTAACCTTGACTCCCCAATCTCTCTCAACCTGCCTCACCATCTAAAAGACAATAATTTGTCAGGTCTTGTCCATTCTGCCTTTTATAACATCTCTCTTCTGCCGTTGCCCCTACCTTCATTGCCTCAATCTTAGCCTATTGCTCTCACCTTCTGGTTGACTTCCATGACTCATGACTCTCCATTCTAATCCATCTGGTATTCAGTTGTCACAGTGCTCTTCTTCAGCTGAGGTCTTCCCATGTCACCTTCCTATTTAGCAAACTCCAGTTGGTCCTTATTACCTCCAGGATCATATAGAAAAAATCCTTTGTTTGGCTTTTAAAATCCTTAGTAACCTGGCTTTTTCCTCCATTTCTGTTCTTCTTACACCTTATTCACCTCTATGTACTCTTCAATCCAGTAAAATTGAAACCTCCTTCCTGTTCTTTGAGCAAAATATTCTTTCTCTTTCAACCCCAGACATTTTCAGTCGGTCTTCTATCCCTGGATCCCTCCCGTCTTCTCTCCTTCCATCTCCCTCCTCTCTGTGTCTCCCTCAGTCTCTGTCTCTGTCCCTCTCTCTCTTAACTTCCCTCCCTCCTCCTTTCCCCTCATCCTTGTTTCCTGGAATCTTTTTGGTTTCAGCTAAGACTTTAAGTTCGCGTGATCCTGAATAAATCTTAATTGTCTATAGATTTTTGCATGTTGTCTTCTCCATTAGACTGGAAGCTTCTTGAGGACAGAGTTTTGTTTTTGCCTTTGTATCCCTTGTGCTTAATATAGTTCCTGGCTCTAAATGACATGGACACACACATACATGTATGCACACATTCTCTCTCTCTCCTCCCTCTTTCTCTCTCCATCCATCTATTTGTACATATCTATCCATCCATCCATCTCTTCATATCTCTCTCTCTCTACCTATCCATCTATCATCTATCCATCCATCTCTCTCTTATCATCTATCCATCCATCCATCTCTCTATCCACCTCTCTCTCAATCCATCTCTCCATCCATCCATCTATCTCTCTGTCTCTCCATCTATCTATCATCCATCCATCCATCTCTCTGTCTGTCTGTCTATCTATCCTTCCATCCATTCATTCATCTATCCATCTATCCATTCATCTTTCCATGTATGTATGTATCTATTTGTCTATCTGTCTGTCTCTCTTTCTGTCTTTTCATTTGATCATTGCAACAGCCCTGAAAGGTAGAGGCTAATATTTTGTTCATTTTATAAATTTGGAATACTGAGAGAGATTTAGTGACTTCCCATTTGTCATCTATCTAGTAAGCATCCGAACGGATCTTGACCTTGATCTGGACCTACGTGTAGCCCTTGCCCATCTCCATCACTTACGTGCCTATAGGAATGGCATCTCTGTAATTTCTAGGGCTCCTGGACTCCTTTGTCACCATCATCATTGCTTCTTTCCTGAGATCCTCCCACAAGGCTTTCCTTACTCTCCTTCATAATGAGGAGCTTATCCTTTGCTTGACTCTATAATTATATGATCCTTTGATGAAGGTTGTGTGATAGCTAACAGTCTTGCCTTGCCGTGTAATTAATTTCCCATTCACACATGTGTGTATTTGAATGTACATATATAAAATGACATTTTTTTCACCCTCTTCCATTATTTCAAGGTTTGGAATGGTGACTCATCAGTGCAGTGGCCTATTTTTGTGAACCACAATAGCTTGGGTAGAATGATTAAAAAAAAAATCCATCATACTCAGGAATGGAGAGCAGCCATCTTTTTTTAGCTAAAATTGCAAACATCTGGCAATTACTCTATTTTACCTCCCTTTACAAAAAAAGAAGAATCATCCCTCATGCCTTGGCACTCTGCTATGTTTAATCAAGGCAGGCCTGAGAACCTCACGGCGCAATTGGTTATGATTTGAGGAGGCCACTGGTCCAGCCCAGTCTTGGCTTGAGATGTTTCTGAAAGAGAAAAATGTTAATGTTCTCCATATGTTTTCGTGTTATATAATGACAACAATCGTAATATGACAATTAACGAGCACATGAAATCCTCTTTGATTTTTGTCCTCTTTACTCATTTGTGGCGGTTCTCATGGCAACTTTTATATCCCTAAAATGAATGGTTACAGGAATATTGGACGAAGGCTCTCCCCTTCAGCTTTTGGCACCGCCAGGCACAGGGGCTACTAAGTCAGTAAACCCATAAATGTTCTCTGATTGTACTGCGAGTTTAAAAGTTAGAAGAATAAATCAGCATCTCTCCGGTGGCCCAGCGCCTGCCCGTTGTACCTGGGAGTTTGGGGGGACCCACCCCATTGTAGGGGATAACAAGATGCTGGGGCAGGCGGCCTCCTCTTGGGCTTTGCAGCAGAGGAAGGCCATGGAGGGAGGCCGGTGGCTTTCTCCCAAGACTTCTGCATGCGGGCCCCGGCTCTCCTGCCGGCTCCCCTCCCGACCCTGCCGGAGGCTCCTCGCTCTGCTGGGAAGCCTGGCTGCCTCGCTGCAGGCACTGCCTTTGACCCGACCTCTCTGCTGCTTCACCCTCCTACCTGGGGAGGAGGTGGGGGATGAGAAGGGAAGGAGCCCAGCAAAGATGGGGGAAGAGACGAGTCAGAAGAGCCGGCTACCAGGTCGGTGGGGTTCAGACATGACCGAAAAGGCTGAAAACAGGCTTCCCTGGGATGCTGGCAGAGTTAAAGCCCAGGCAAGTTGTAGGCAAGTGTGCCCGAGGCCTTTTAACTATTTTATACACCTGGATTGGCCCTCAGGAGCACTCGGGCAGACATCTCGGGCACCTGACGGGTCCTTTCCTTAGGTGGGAGAGTCACCAGCAAGACTAGCTTTTAGGAAGGTTAATAAGAGGAATTCCAAGCCCTTTGCTAACGTTTCATTAAACTTGCAGGCAGTGCTTGGTGTCACAGCTTGGATCCAGCACTCTTAAGCCACTTTATAGTGTAGTATTTTAAAGAGAGAGAGTGTGTGTGAGTGTGTGTGTGTGTGTGTGTGTGTGTGTGTGTGTGTGTGTGTGTAAAGACGGTGTGAATGTGTGAGTCTGAGAGTGTGGGTGTTTGTGTGAGTGTGAATGTATGTGAATTTGTGTGTCTGTGAGAGTGTGTGTGAGTCTGAGTGTATGAGTAGGAGAGTGTATGTGTGTGTCAGTGTGAGTGTGAGTCTGAATGTGTTTGTCTTTGAGAGGATGTGTGAGAGTGTGAGTGTGAATGTGTGTGAGTGTGAGCCTGTGTGTCTTTGAGTTCGTGTGGCTGTGAGTCTAAGAGGGTGTGTGTGTGTGTATGTATGAGTGTGAGTGAGTGTGTTAGTCTGTGGGAGTGTATGTGTGAGCGAGTGTGTAAATGTCTGAGTGTATGAGTGATGTGTGTATGAATGGGAGTGTGTGTCTGTGAGAGTGAGTGTGAGTCTGAGTGTATGAGTAGGAGAGTGTATGTGTGTGTGTGTTAGTGTATGAGTGTGAGTCTGAATGTGTTTGTCTTTGAGGATGTGTGTGAGTGTGAGCCTGTGTGTCTTTGAGTTCGTGTGGCTGTGAGTCTAAGAGGGTGTGTGTGTGCATGTTTGAGTGTGAGTGAGTGTATGTGAGTGTGTGTCTGCATGTTAATCTGTGAGAGTGTATGTGTGAGCGAGTATGTAAATGTCTGTGGGTGTATGAGTGATGTGTGTATGAATGCGAGTGTGTGTCTGTGAGTCTTTTAGTGTATGTGGATGTATGTGTGAGTGTGTGTGAATGTGTCTCTATGTGAACATGTCTGTGTATATGTGTTAGTGTGTCTGTGTGCGACTTGTGTGCAAGTGTGTGAGTATGTACACATGTGTGTGTACATGTGAGAGTATAAAGGGTGTTAGTGTGTGTCTGTGAGTGTGTGCGTGCATATGCTAGTGTGAGTGTATATGAATGTGTGTATGTGAACCTGTGAGAGTGTTTATGTGTGTGTGAATGTGAGTGTGCACATGTGTATCTGTGAATGTGTCTATGTGAGAGCATTTGTGTGTGTCAATGTGAAAGTGTGTGAGTATGTGTGTGAGCATGTGTGTGTGTGTGTGTGTGTGTGTGTGCACATGTGTGCCTGTTGGGCGTGGGGGTCCAAAGGGGCTGGGGATCTTTGGCTGTGCAGGGGGTCCCAGGAGAGGGCATCAGTCGATTATAGCTTCCCCCATGGGACCCCCATTTCCATAGCCCATGCTCTCCCCCTCTCTCTTGCTCTTTGCCACTTTCTTTTCCCCTTATAGCCCGAGTGCTTCATCAGTGCTAGCTCCCTGCTGATTGAGTTTTAGACTTCCTAATTAATTTTATCTGAGTTGGTGAAAGACCTGACTTTTGCCAGTTGTTATCTCAGAGATTTAGAGCTGGCAATGAGGGGCTCAGTGGCAAGAGCCCTGGGACAGGACTCGGGAAGATCCGAGTTCCAATCTATGTGTCCCTGGGCAAATCACTTCCCCTGGCAAAGCACTCCAGCATCCTTCCCCAAAAAACCCTCTGAGAGGCCGGGGTGTGCCGGGGTCCATGGGGCCACCAAGAGTCAACATGACCGAGTGATGGAACAGCTCCAGGGATGCTGGGGGGCCCCTCATCTGCCACTTTTATTCAAAATAGGAATAAACTGAGAGCCGACGCCAAGAGATGGTTTATGCAAGGCCACAAAACTAAGCCTCCTCTTCTGACCTGAAATTCTGCAACAAACTCCCTCTGTGTCTCCTTCTTCATTATTCTGCCAACTCCTCCTTTCTTTAATTTCTTTCCTTTGCCCGACGCCATGCCCCTCCCCTTCCCGATTGCCTCGATGATTCGCTTCCCTGGATGAGGAG
>NW_025346485.1:0-2005 GCF_016433145.1 Gracilinanus agilis | reverse complement strand
TATATATATATACATATATATATTAGAAGAAGCCAGGTTCCCCAAGGATTCAATCTGATTTTGACCATATACATTGATCCAAAGGAAAGGGACTCCTTAGTGAGAGGAAACTCTCTCTGTAGCACCAAACCTTTTAGTCTCCTTAGTAGTTTCTTAATGTTAAATTAGATTTTTAGGGGATATAATGAATGCTAAAAATATACTAGGAATAAGATGACATACTAATTACTCACACCAACTGAAAATATTTTTAATTCATTGAATATTTCTAAATTCCATGTAAAAATTAACTTTCATTAAATTTTTATTTTGAGTTTGAAATTTTCTTCCTTTTCCTTTTCCTCATCTCTCCTTCAGGAGAGCAATTTACTTTCAATTATGTATGTGAGGTCCTGCCAATCATATTTTTATATTAGCCATGTTGCAAAAGAAAACACAAACAAAATAAAATAAGCTAAAGAAAAAAAATTAAAGGTGCACATCAATCTTCATTCAGGGTTTATTAGTTCTATCTATGGAAATATATTAAAAAAAATTTTGGCCCCGAGCTATGAAATTTTCTTGGATCATTGTGGTGATCCGAGTATAGTACCTAAGTCTTTAATGGATGATAATTGATACAATATTGCTGCGTATGTTACTTTGTCCAGTGTTTTCCTGGTTTGGTTCACTTCACTTTGCCCCAGTTCATATAAGCCTTCCCAGGTTTTTCTGATTCTATCTTGTTCATTATCCTTTATAGGACAATAGAATTTCATCACAATAATATAACATAACTTTTCAGTCATTCCTCAACTAATGAACATCCTCAAAATTTCCAGTTCTTTGCCACCACAAAAAAGAGGTGATTTAATTATTTTTGTACAAATAGGTCCTTTTTGACTTTTTTTAACTCTTTGGGATAGAGACCTAGAAGTGGTATTGCTGGGTTAAAGTATATGCACAAAAATTTTCATAGCCCTTTGGGAATAGTTCCAGCTATTGATTGGATGGATCAGACAATATATTAGTATCCTAATTTTTCCACAATACCTCCAGTGTTTACCATTAATGTTCACATTTTCTTTTTTCTTTAAAACATTGCTAAAATGGAATTTCTCTTTCTATCTCTTCCTGCTGGACTCTGTTAATAATATATAGAAATGCATGTGATATTGAAAAGAAAGGTAGAAACTTGCTAATCAGGGATAACCTCAGTCCTGATCCTTAACTAAGTTCTCAGAACCTTTCTTTCCTCTATTTTAAAGGGGGGAAACAACATTTGTATTACCTCTTTCAGAGCATAGTTGTGAAGAAAGTACTTTATAAGGTTTAAGCCCTTTAGATATAGAAGCTTCATGTTACACATGTTACATGTAAGTGTCACAGTCTAACCTGAGATCTAGAGTCACAAGATATAATTAGTTATGATAATCATGTAACATTTACACAAAATATGGTGTTATGAAACCACAGGTGGGAGAATCCCAGTTAAAATTTCCTGAAATGTGTTTCAAAGGATATCAAGATCTTTAGAGGTACACAAATAAATATATTTCAAGAAAAATTATCAGAGAGATTTAAAAAAAATGTTCTAAATTCTCTCTCCATCTAGCTCCTTTCCCATCCCTGGAGAAAGAAAGCATTATTCATGTGATAACATACAAAACCCATTTCCATATTAGCCATTTTATTAAAAGCAAAAAAAAATAATGAAAAATGCATGCTTCAATCTGTACATAGATTTTATAATTAATCTTTTTAAAGTTGGTTTTTAAAGTTTAGCATTTTTATCATGAAGTTTTTGAAATGTTATCCATTATATTGTTTATTTGAGATACTGTTTTTCATAGTTGATTATCAATACAATATTGCTCTTAATGTGTACAATTTTCTCCTCTTTCCATTTTGCATTAGTTAATTTGAGTCTTCCCAAATTTTTTGAAATCATACCATTTATCATTTCATATTGCACCATAGTATTATATATGATATTAGAATTATATTCTATCACAATATGAATATG
>NW_025346484.1:0-2955 GCF_016433145.1 Gracilinanus agilis | reverse complement strand
ATATATATTCCTTATAGAGAAATATCATTTTTGTTTCTGTAGCCCTGATTCTCTCTTCTTTCTGCTGTATGTACTAGCTCTACTTTCTGTGGAACTCTACAGAAGACTGCAATTTAAAGAGTCCTGATTCACAATTTATAGAAAAAGACTTATAAATATTATATAACCTTAAAAGATTAGTGGTTAATCCATGAGTCAATAAAAAAAAGTATTTATTAGGGTTCTTCCAAGTGTCTGCTACTGTGCATTATAATGACTGAGGGTCCAAATCCAATGAAATAGTCTTTGTATTCAAGGGCCTTACATTCTGCTAGGACAAGTGGAATATACATTTTATTTTATTTTATTATTTTTTATTTTAATAACAAATTTATACTTGTTTTCTAAAGTTAAATGATCAAAACTGTCTCCCTCCTTTTTTTCCTCTACCCCCTCTCAGAGTGGCATATACATTTTAAATTATATAGAAATTTATTTAAAGCAATTTCAAGAGAGGGAAGCAATAGTAGATAGAGAACAAGGAGAAGTCTCATGTTGGTAGAGGTACTAGGAATTAACTAAGGATTTTGAGCTGTGAGGAGGAACAGGGGATTAAATTTCATACATGAAGAGTCTTTGAAGTATTTTCAGCTTTTGTAAATGCATAGAGAGAGAAGATGTAGTGCTTTGTGTGAAGAACATTAAGGTCAGTTTGGTTAGACCATAAATTATGGGGAAAAAGAGCAATGTATAATATATTTTTAATGGAACATTAGAGAGTATTAGTAAAAATGATTCAAGGGGGTTCCGGGTTAAGATTGCGGCAGAGTAAGAAGCAGCTCTTAACCTCTCCTGACCAAAACACACAAAATTCCACAAGGGGACATAAAAACAAGTCCAGACGAACGGAGGAACACCACAACAGGGCACAGCGTGGAAGGTACGTGGAATCGAGGCATTTCCATGCTATAAAGGGGTGAAACAGCTCTCACTAAATCATGGGCTGAGCAACCACTCCACCCCCACCCCCTCCACACACAACACCTATAGCGCCTAGGCCAGCTAGGAAGAGGTGGAGCAAGTTTCGGGCACCCATTGAGTCATTGGCGGCTCCGGGGCCTGTACCTGAGAGCAGCGGGATTTGGGACACCAGGAAGCTAGCGAACGCACACGGAATTTGAGCGAGGGAGCAGGACGCCTGGAGCGGACACAGGGCGCAGAGCGCAGGCAAGGAGCTCAGGCACAGGTGGAGGCGTGGGTGGAGGCAGACACAACCACGAGCTAAAGCTCTGAAACCCTGATTAGGGAACCAGTGCAGACGGGCATAAGACTGTGGAAGCAGCGCCCTGAGACTTGTAAAGAAACCTCCAGCAGAGGATCAAGCAAGGAGGTCCACCAGGGGGCTTGACATTGGAAAAAACCAGACAGACCTCAGGAGCCAATAGACCGTGGACAGACCCTGAGCGCGAGGATAAACCTGAGAAGCTGCTGGGCTAATGATGGCTACTGAGTCTCAGGAAGCTCAGAAGAGAAAGATTAACAACAAGAAAAAGAAGTCTTTAACACTCAACAACTTTTACACAGAGAAAATCCAGACAACCGAGCAAACAGAGGAGGAGAACAAACAAGCATCCGGACCCTCCTCAAATAAGGAAAACTCCTCACAAGCTATGGAAGAGTTCAAAACTGAGATTTTGAGGAAAATGGAAGAGATCTGGCAAGAAAATAGCAGTTTAAAAGGTAGAATCTTGCAATTGGAAAGTGAGGCTCAGAAACCAAATGGACTGATAAGTAAATTGAACAAAAGAAATGACAAGATTGAAAAGTAATACCAGAAGATTATAGCCAAAAACCAGAAGATTATAGCCGAAAACGGAAAGATTATAGCCGAAAACCAATCCTTAAAGGCTAGAATTGAGCAATTGGAAGCTAATGATCTCTCAAGACAACAAGAACAAATAAAACAAAGTCAAAAGACTGAAAAAATAGAAGGAAACATGAAATATCTCAATGAGAGAGTGACAGACCAAGAAAACCGGACTAGAAGAGACAATTTGAGAATAATTGGTCTTCCAGAAAAACCAGAAATTAATAGAAACCTGGACTCCATACTAACAGAAATAATTCAGCAAAATTACCCTGAAGTCCTACAACAAGAGGGCAATATAGACATTGAAAGGATTCATAGAACACCTGCGACATTCGATCCAGAAAAGAAAACACCCAGAAATATAATTGCAAAATTCAAGAGTTTCCAAGCAAAAGAAAAAATCTTACAAGAAGCCAGAAAGAAACAGTTCAAATATCAAGGAGCACCAATCAGGATCACACAGGATCTGGCAGCCTCCACGCTAAAAGATCGCAAGGCTTGGAATACAATATTCAGAAAGGCAAGAGAGCTGGGCCTGCAACCACGGATCAACTACCCATCAAAATTGACTATATATTTCCAGGGGAAAGTATGGGCATTCAACAAAATTGAAGAATTCCAGGTATTTGCACAGAAAAGACCAGGGCTAAATGGAAAGTTTGATATCCAACCATAAAAATCGAGAGAAACATGAAAAGGTAAATAGGATACAGAGGGGAAAGAAAGAAAACTTATACTTTTTAAACTTGCCTTTTTAAGGGCCTCAGTGAAATCTAATTATCTGTATTCCTATGTAGAGAAATGTTATGTATAATTCTCTGTAGTGAACTCTATTCACTATTATAGTATTCACTATTATGGTAATCAGAAGAATAATTCACAGGGTGAGGGTGGAACACTAAATAATCTAAGATGGCATGGGGGATGGGAAAGAGGGGGTGAATAGCAGGGGACACCAAGAGAAACTTGAGTGAATAAGAAAATAGGATATTCTATTACAGACAAAGAGGGCATGGGACAGAGAGGGGACAAATACTATTATAAGAAGGAGAGGAAGAGAGCATTAAGAGGTAATAATCAAACCTTACTCTCAGTGTAATCAACCT
>NW_025346483.1:0-3447 GCF_016433145.1 Gracilinanus agilis | reverse complement strand
GTATAAGTTTTTTGGTGGTGAAGGAATGGACTAAAACTTGTCAATGACATTAAAGTTGAATTTATTAATATATTTAGATTATCTCAAAGTTATAATAAAAAAGCATAGGGTATTGTAGCATAATGCTTTTATGTTTTGCTGGTCTTATTGTGCCAGTTTGGTGTTTATCTAAGGCTTACAGATCAAGGTCAATTAGTAGGAGTGAGTGGCCATTACATTAAGGTCTAGCTTTCCTCTTCTAATTTAGCATAGCCTCAGACTGTGGTTTTAGTTAATTTATGAGTCTTATGAACTCATATCTTAGCTTTTATGTTCCACTAATTCATGAGACAGTTTGTATATAACTGTTATATACCCTTGACTTATGGGAGAGTAAATGACTTCTATATTCCCCTTTGAAATATTACTTTCTACTATTGTTACTGAATCATAGCTAACTTGTAAACTTATTTAGGGGAGATCAGAGTGAGATACATTTTCAATAAAAAAAGAGAGAAGAGGATCCAGGACATTATCTGAGGGACAAATATATAGAGAGGGCATAATCTCAAGAAGGATCCAGGAAAGTAGTCAGAGAATGATTGGTAAGTTAGATAGGAGAACCAGTAGTGAATAGCTGAATATATGTAATGATTCAGATGAAAAAGACTTAGGTTCATGTTTTTTCTCCAAAAAGACTATATACTCCTTCAGGGAAGAACATTTTTTATGTTTGTCTTTCCTTTTCAGCATCTAAAATAATTTCTGGCATATAACAGTTTAATAAGCTCTATGATCAATTGAAATTATGCTTGAAAACAAACAAAAATGAGAGAGAGAGAGAGAGAGAGAGAGAGAGAGAGAGAGAGAGCTTTTTTGGCTCAACTCTACTGAAAATAGAATTTCAGAAGACAACTCCCTCTATTTGAGTGTCTTTGGTATGTGTGTATGTTTTCTTTAATTTGAGTCTATATACATTGGTGATACATAAGCACTGGGTATTTGGCAGAGCTGGGATAGATCTGGACTACTTTACAACTTTCTACAATAAATATCAGCATGGCTTATATAATTGTTTCCCAGCATTCATTTTTCATTGCTACACTATAACCATCAGGATAAAATACAAAATCATCAATTAGGAGATTAAAGTCTTTCATTAGCAACTCTCTTCTTACTTTTTTAGTCTTCTAACACTTTATGACCTCCAATTTTCTCTGTGATATAGTGACTTTGACCTTCTCTACACCTGAGAATTATCATCTTCCACTGGTTGTTTCCCATTCCTGGAACATTGTTCTTCCTCTTCTCAATCCTAGTTAAATTCTCATCTTTTACATGAAACCTTCCCCAATCCCTATTAAAGCAAATGCTTGCCTCATAGAAATAATCTGCAACTAATCCTGCATATATCCTATTCATATATAGTTTCATACAAGATATCTTTTCCATTTGAAAAAGAACTGCTTCACAATCAGGGAATATTTTTCCCTTCTTTGTATTCCCAGAGTTTGACAGATAGTAGATGATTAAAAATGTTCATTGAGGGGGTTCCGGGTTAAGATGGCGGCAGAGTAAAAAGCAGCTCTTTACCTCTCCTGACCAAAACACACAAAACTCCTCAAGGGGACATAAAAACAAGTCCAGATGAACGGAGGAACCCCACAACAGGGTGCAGCGTGGAAGGTATGTGGAATCGGAACATTTCCATGCTATAAAGGAGTGAAACAGCTCTGACTAAATCGCGGGCTGAGCAACCACCCCACCCCCACCCCTACCACACATACCACCTATAAGGCCGAAGCCAGTTAAAAAGAAATAGAGCAAGTTTGGGGCACCCATCGAGTCACTGGCAGCTACAGGGCCTGTTCCTGAGAGCAGCAAGATTTGGGACCCCAATAAGCCAAAGAACGCACCCGAAATCTGAACGCGGGAGCAGAGCGCAGGCACGGGCGGAGGCGTGGGTGGAGGCAGACACAGCCAGGAGCCAAAGCTCTGAAACCCTAAGTGGGGAACCAGTGCAGATGGGGATAAGACTGTGGAAGCAGCGCCCTGAGACTTGTAAAGGAACCTCCAGCAGAGGATCAAGCAAGGGAGTCCACCACGGGGCTGGACTTTGGAAAAAACCAGAACTCAGACCTCAGAAGCCAAAAGACCGCAGCGAGGATAAAGCTGAGACGCTGCTGGGCTAATGATGGCTACCCAGACTCAGGAATTTCAGAAGAGAAAACTAAACAACAAGAAAAAGAAGTCTTTAACACTCGACAACTTTTACACAGAGAAAATTCAGACAACCAAGCAAACAGAGGAGGAGAACAAACAAGAATCCGGACCCTCCTCAAATAAGGAAAACTCCTCACAAGCTATGGAAGAGTTCAAAACTGAGATTCTGAGGAAGATGGAAGAAATCTGGCAAGAAAATAACAGTTTAAAAGGTAGAATCTTGCAACTGGAAAGTGAGGCTCAGAAATCAAATGAACTGATAAGCAAATTGAACACCAGAAATGACCAGATTGAAAAGATCATAGCTGAAAATGAAAAGTTTAGAGCCAAAAACCAGTCCCTAAAGGCTAGAATTGAGCAATTAGAAGCTAATGATCTCTCAAGACAACAAGAACAAATAAAACAAAGTCAAAAGACTGAAAACATAGAAGGAAATATGAAATATCTCAATGAGAGAGTGACAGACGAAGAAAACCGGTCTAGAAGAGACAATTTGAGAATAATTGGTCTTCCAGAAAAACCAGAAATTAATAGAAACCTGGACTCCTTACTAAAAGAAATTATTCAGCAAAATTGCCCTGAAGTCCTACAACAAGAGGGCAATATAGACATCGAAAGGATTCATAGAACACACACTACATTCGATCCAGAGAAGAAAACATTTAGAAATATTATTGCCAAATTCAAAAGCTTTCAAGCAAAAGAAAAAATCTTACAAGAAGCCAGAAAGAGACAATTCAAACATCAAGGAGCACCAATCAGGATCACACAGGATCTGACAGCCTCCACGTTAAAAGATCGCAAGGCTTAGAATACAATATTCAGAAAGGCAAGAGAGCTGGGCCTGCAACCACAGATCAACTACCCATCAAAATTGACTATATATTTCCAGGGGAAAGTATGGGCATTCAACAAAATTGAAGAATTCCAGGTATTTGCACAGAAAAGACCAGGGCTAAATGGAAAGTTTGATATCCAACCACAAAAATCGAGAGAAACCTGAAAAGGTAAATAAGAAACAGAGGGGAAAGAAAGAAAACTTACAATTTTTAAATTTGCCTTTCTAAGGGCCTCAGTAACATCTAATTATCTGTATTCCTATGTAGAGAAATGTTATGTATAATTCTCTGTAGTGAACTCTATTCACTATTATAGTATCCACTATTATAGTAATCAGAAGAATAATTCACAGGGTGAGGGTGGAACACTAAATAATCTAAGATGACATGGGGGATGGGAAAGAGG
>NW_025346482.1:0-3117 GCF_016433145.1 Gracilinanus agilis | reverse complement strand
TCCAAATTGCCATCCAGAATGGTTAGATCAATTCATACCTCCACCAGCAATGCATTAATGTCCCAATTTTGCCACATCCTCTCCAACATTTATTACTTTCCTTTCCTGTCATGTTAGCAAATCTATGTGTGAGGTGGTACCTCAGAGTTGTTTTGATTTGCATTTCTCTAATTATTAGAGATTTAGAGCACTTTTTCATGTGCTTATTGATAGTTTTGATTTCTTTATCTGAAAATTGCCTATTCATGTCCCTTGCCCATTTATCAATTGTTTTGATTTTTTTGTAAATTTCTTTTGATTTTTTTTGTAAAATTGATTTAGCTCCTTAAAAATTTGAGTAATTAGATGTTTGTCAGAGGTTTTTGTTATAAAGATTTTTTTCCCAGTTTGCTGTTTCCCTCACCCTTTGGATTTTAAAGCAAAGAATCTTACTTCTGAACCTCTGAATCATATCTCTCTGAAGTGATTGGTAGAATCCACCCTACAATGCTGGGAAAACTGTACTGGTACTGTATGGTCACTCTAAGGACAGGGTGGTGACTCATGGTGTCTGGGAAAAGTACTTCATATACATACTGAGGTTGGAGTACACCAAAGTAGAAGGGATTCAGAAACAGAATTCACAAGCAACATAAATAGAATAGGGAAAGGAAATGGGTCTTTCTTGGCTACATGAGGTTTGAATGGTAGGAATTTGACAAAAGTGAAGAGAGCAGTTGAATAAAAAACTTAGTTTAATTTGATAATAAATATAGATGGAAAATAGAGAAGGAGGAATGAGAGATTATTATTCTACAACCCTATGACTATACCTAAATTCCTAATACTAACAAAAATTTATAAAACCCTACTTTTAACTGTCTTCTGAGGACAGGTTCTTCTTGCCTGGCAAGACCAGGCCTATCTAACCTACACAATCTAAAATTGATTCACTAACTACCTATCTTCCTAAATAAACAGACATTCATCACCCATGAACTCCTCAAATCCGTTTCTCTATCCCAACTGTCAGTAATCAACTCCCAGAAACAGAGACCAACCTCCTACTCTCTTAAGATCCAAAAGCAAAAGACCAAACTGCCAAATAATTTCCTTCCTCATCTCCCATCTTCTCCTTGATAATGGAATCTTCAGCTCTGGCTCACTGACCCCTGTCAGTTCTGCTCTACTTAGAAATCCATCTCTCCTTCCTCTTAAAGAGACAGAGGGAGAGATTTAGAAAATCCCTTTAACACCTAGGAACCACGAGCAAAAGGGTGGGCTAAGAAAGCACTGTTTTACCCATGCTGTGGCTGAGCAGAGACAGTTAGGAAAGTGCCAGCTTTGAGAGCTGACTAAGAGAGCACTAGCACACTTGGATGTTTGGTTGTAGAGCTAATGAAGCCAGGCTGAGGAGGAGACTGATTAAGGAATGGCTGATCACACATGGGATAGACCCTTTTCTTTCTTGGCCCATTTTTATATGTTAATTAAAATTTTAATAATTAATTGATTATAAATTGAAATATAGTCTCTAGAGAATTTAAATCATGACAGTATGGTGAACATGAAGCTAGAGTTTGAATTTCTTCTCTTTTTTGCTAAAAGTTATTTTTGTAAGTTATTTTTTATCACAAGGAGTGAGTTGTAGCATAGAAATGTTTTTTCTTGTTGTTTTTTTTTTTGTTTGTTTCATTTTGTTTTTAAGTTCTGGGTTCATGAAAAACTCAAACTGTCAAGGAGAAACTTTGGGTATGATTAGTATTTTTTTGCATGTCTTTTTCTTGTGAACAGGCCTCTTGTACATCTGTGTATGTTTGCCAATAATATATTTTCTTTTATGTTTAGAAACAAAAGGATAGTCAGTAAGGTAATTTTGGCGATCCACATTTGGTCCTAGATCCCTCAATCTTCCTGAATTTTCTTGAATTCTTCTTTATACCTATCCTTAAGTCAGCCTTCTCACAGCACGCTGTGGAGCTTCGGTCGATATAAAGCTGCTAGACTGGTGAGATCAAAAAAACCTGGGGACCCTGAAAATTTAGCTAGGTTGTCTCTTTGTCTTAAGGAAAGAAATAAGCCTATTAGGAGGCCTTGGCCACACCTGGGAAGGACTGCTCAGTTCTCCTAGCCAGGCCAGGAGCACACCTGAATAAGATTTAAAAGCAGCCAAATAGAAGCAGGAGGCACTAGACTTATTTAGTAGAATTAGGGAGAGTAATTTTTTTAGGCTACAAATAGGCTTTAACTCTATTCTATTTCAAACCCTATTTTTAGTTTTAAACTCTTTAAAAATAGCAAAAGCCTGGTGGGGCCAGCTAGAATTTAAAAAAGCCGTTTTTTTCCCCCCACAGTAGAAGGCACATAACTTAAAGAAAAGAGATTTTTCAGACTTTTACAAAAGAATAGAGCCTCCCAGAACCAAAATTAGCTTTTGAAAGACACTCCCAAACTGCCTCTGGCAAAAAGCCCAGTCTACCCTCAAAGAGCTTTATCTCTAGTACTCAGCCTCAGGCTATAGCTTTGTCCTCAGCCAGGCAGGAACAAAAGGAAGTCTTGACCCAAACAATACAACTAGTTCTACAGCCCAACCCTTAGTAAAAGGAAGACCTTACCCACTGGTGACATCTACTGACTAGAGTAAGAATGTGGTGGTTTCAAACCATTACTGATGAAATAAATACTAGATTTCAGACTTTAAGACGCTGGATCCACTCCATATTAACGGCTCTTATGATGTTTTTTTTTTTTTTTTTCGGAAGAGTAACCCCAGACAATACTTTTCAAGGGCTGTTTGATGCACTGTATGTAGGTGTGATAGTAAGTGTGATAATACTGATTGTAGGCGGAATAGTTTATCTTTACTTCTCTCAAAAGAAACTGCCAGAGAAGCTGGATGACACTAACTCAGAGAGAATTAGTAAGATAGAGAAGGAAATAGGAAATATAACAGAGAAGCTGGATGACACTAACTCAGAGAGATTGAGTAAAATAGAGAAGAAAATGGAGAATATGGAAGAGGGCCAAGAACAACTGCTGGCTTATATAAAAAACCATGCTAAGCATTTAAGAAGGAGGAAACAGTTTAAAAAGAAGTTCCAACAAAAGAGAGAATTATTCCTCCATAGTTCCGCTTTC
>NW_025346481.1:0-1652 GCF_016433145.1 Gracilinanus agilis | reverse complement strand
TTTCCTTCTATTTTTTCAGTCTTTTGACTTTGTTTTATTTGTTCTTGTTGTCTTGAGAGATCATTAGCTTTTACTTGCTCAATTCTAGCCTTTAGGGATTGATTTTCGGCTATAATCTTTCGGTTTTCGGCTATGATCTTTTGATTTTCAGCTGTAATCTTCTGGTTTTCGGCTGTAATCTTCTGGTTTTCGGCTATAATCTTCTGGTTTTCGGCCATAATCTTCTGCTTTTTGGCCATAATCTTCTGGTATTCCTTTTCAATCTGGTCATTTCTGGTGTTCAATTTGCTTATCAGTTCATTTGGTTTCTGAGCCTCACTTTCCAATTGCAAGATTCTACCTTTTAAACAGTTATTTTCTTGCCAGATCTCTTCCATTTTCCACAAAATCTCAGTTTTGAACTCTTCCACAGCTTGTGAGGAGTTTTCATTATTTGAGGAGGGTCTGGATGCTTGTTTGTTTTCCTCCTCTGTTTGCTCGGTTGTCTGGATTTTCTCTGTGTAAAAGTTGTCAAGTGTTAAAGACTTCTTTTTCTTGTTGTTGATCTTTCTCTTCTGAACTTCCTGAGACTGGGTAGCCATTGTTAGCCCAGCAGCTTCCTAGGTTTATCCTCGCGCTCAGGGTCTGTCCGCAGTCAAGCCCCCTGTTGGACCCCCTTGCTTGATCCTCTGCTGGAGGTTTCTTTACAATTCTCAGGGCGCTGCTTCCACAATTGTATACCCGTCTGCACTGGTTCCCCACTCAGGGTTTCAGAGCTTTAGCTTGTGGCTGTGTCTGCCTCCACCCACGCCTCCACCCGTGCCTGCGCTCTGAGCCCACGCTCTGCATCCTGCGTCTGCTCTCGGCGCCCTGCTCCCTCGCTCAGATTTTGTGTGCGTTCTTTAGCTTTTTGGGGTCCTAAATCTTACTGCTCTCAGGAACAGGCCCCGGAGCTGCCAATGACTCGATGGGTGCCCCAAACTTGCTCTATTTCTTTTTAGCTGGCTTTGGCGCTATAGGTGGTGTGTGTGGAGGGGGTGAGGGTGGGGTGGTTGCTCAGCCGGCAATTTAGTGAGAGCTGTTTCACCCCTTTATAGCATGGAAATGCCTCGATTCCATGTACCTTCCACGCTGTGCCCTGTTGTGGGGTTCCTCCGTTCGTTTGGACTTGTTTTTATGTCCCCTTGAGGAGTTTTGTGTGTTTTGGCCAGGAGAGGTTAAGAGCTGCTTCTTACTCTGCCGCCATCTTAACCCGGAACCACAATGCCTTCTTTTATAGAGGGCAAATCTCTTAGATTATTCTAGTTTGCATCTGCTGCACTGCCTGGTTTCAGTGGCACAGGCACTTCCCTGACTCCTTTTGGGTGTTGACTCCCCCATCTACCTTAGATTGCAAGCTCCCTGAAAGCAGCAACTGTCTCTCTTTTTAGTAATTGTTTTTGATTACTTAGTGTAGTATCTGGCACATAGCAGATACTTAATAAATATTTATTGGATTAAATAATGACAATAGCTAACATTTATGTAGCTTTTACTATGTGCCAGTCACCATGATTAGTGCTTTACAACTATGATCTCATTCGATCTTCACAACTCAGGGTGGTAGTTGCAATTATTATTTACTTCACAGATGAAGAAACAGGCAAACAGAGGAAGGTGAAGAGCCACCCAGC
>NW_025346480.1:0-1192 GCF_016433145.1 Gracilinanus agilis | reverse complement strand
AAAATTATTCATTTTACATTTTGTAATATTCTCTATATCTTATTTGGTATTAAATTCTTTCCTTTCCCATACATCTGACAAGTATACTATAATATGTTCACTTAATTTACTTATAGTTTTCTTCTTTATATTTAAGTCATTTACCCATTCTGAATTTATCTTGGTATAAGGTGTGAGATTTTGATCTAAACCTATTCTCTCCCATATTGTTTTCCAATTTTCCCAGCAGTTTTTGTCAAACAGTGGGTTCTTGTCCCAAAAGCTGTGATCTTTGCGTTTATCATATACTATCTTGCTGAGGACATTTGCCCCAAGTCAATTATTCCATTGATCCTCCCTTCTGTGTCTTAGCCAGTACCATATTGTTTTGATGACCGCTGCTTTACAGCTTTTAAGTTTTTTAAGCTTTACTTAAACTGTAGTTTAAGATCTGGTACTGCTAGGCTCCCATCCTTCACATTTTTTTTTCATTATTTCCCTTGATATTATTGATCTTTTGTTCTTCCAAATGAACTCTGTTATAATTTTTTTTCTAATTCTATAAAAATGTTTCTTGGTAATTTGATAGGTATGGCACTGAATAAATAAATTAATTTGGGTAGGATGGTCATTTTTATTATGTTAGTTGGTCCTATCCATGAACAATTAATGTTTTTCTAATTGTTTAGATCTAGTTTTAATTGTTTGGAAAGTGTTTTGTAGTTGTGTTTGTATAATTCCTATGTTTGTCTGGGCAGATAAATTTCTAAATATTTTATATTATCTAGGGTGATTTTAAATGGAATTTCTCTTTCTAACTCTTGCTGCCAGGATGTGTTGGAAATATATAGAACTGCTGATGATTTATGTAGGTTTATTTTGTATCCTGCAACTTTGCTAAAGTTGTTGATTATTTCCACTAGCTTTTTAGTTGATTCTCTAGGATTCTTTAAGTAGACCATCATATCATCAGCAAAGACTGATAGTTGGTCTCCTCATTGCCTATACCTTCAATTTCTTTTTCTTCACTAATTGCTACTGCTAGGGTTTCTAGTACAATGTTGAATAATAGAGGTGATAATGGGCATCCTTGCTTCACTCCTGATCTTATTGGGAAGGCTTCTAATTCATCCCCATTGCAGATGATGCTTGCTGATGGTTTTAGGTATATACTGTTTATTATTTTTAGGAAAGGTCCTTCTATTCTTATACT
>NW_025346479.1:0-2542 GCF_016433145.1 Gracilinanus agilis | reverse complement strand
AAGATGGTTCCGGCACAGGTGTTGGTCTTCTTGGGAATGGATCTGCTACTATGGGGGAAACTTCCAAGACTAAAAGGGTGCTTAGCATTTGCCAAAGATGTGCAAGCTCCACCTAAACTGGGATTATCAAGTACTTTAAGGTCTGTTGTCCGGGTCCAGCCGGACACAACCGAGGGGTCCGGGGAAATGGCAACCTAATTACCCATAGGGGAAGAAGAGGGGAGACCTCGCGTGCAAGACAGAGTCGTTTTGATGGATACAAGGCTCGTTTATTGGAGGTCTATGACAAGAATATATACGCTGAGGGCAGAAGGGGGTCGGCAGATACTAAGGGGGAAAGGAACGCGGAAAGGGAGCATAGAAAATCTCTGGTGGCGTCTTACTGTCTCCAAGCAAGGCTGGGCCTATGATCAATATCTTATCTTAGAAGAGTGAATGATATCTATTCTTAGAAGAGTGACTATCTTTTCTTAAAGTCTTGGTCCCTAACAAATCCCCCTTTCTTTTTTTTTTAAATAGAAAGGCGTAAGGAATAAGTTTATTAACCTTTGGTCCTTGTTCAATCCAAGTCTGTCTTAACACCAGAAGTTTTTCCTAAGACACCTTGTGTTCCCTGGTCAATCCATAAGTGAGATTGGCAGCTACGGCCCCTGTCTTAGGCTACACAGGGGGAGTTACTCAACCATCAAGGGTTGAGGTCCTGTGCTACTCCCGTCATTGGATTACCGCCCTGATGGAAAACTGCAAACGAGTGTCACAAGGTTGTTCTGTGTCCATCATCTCAATACGATGGTATTGAACCATAGGGAACTTATCAAGGGCTGAGTTAACATTAGTTTTGATGAATTTCGTTAGACGTTGGAAGGCCCAAGGGCCAAAGGTTAAGATCAATAAAAATATAAAGAGAGGTGTAATAATAGTGGGAATTAAAGTGGAGAGCCAAGGAGAACCTCTGAGAAGGGTATTAAACCATCCTTCCTGTGCCTCGGCTTCCCTTTTCCTCTGGGCTAGCCGTTCACGCAACTTTGCCATAGATTCCCTTACTACGCCAGTATGGTCAGCATAAAAACAACATTCCTCTTTGAGGGCTGCGCATAATCCCCCCTCTTTTAAAAAAAGGAGATCAAGACCGCGCCTATTCTATAAGACTACCTCTGACAGAGAAGTGAGTGATTGTTCCAGGGCCGTGACAGACTTTTCGAGGGCTTCTAAATCGGTTGTCATGGCCATCTGAAGAGCGGCCAAGTGTTGGGTCTGGAGAAGGGCAGTAGTGCCAGTGCCAATGCCTGCAGCAAGACCGCCGAGTCCTAACAGGATAGCTAAAGTAGTAAAGGGTTCCCTACGTGTTCTAGGAGAGGGGGAGAGGAGGGAGGCCACACTGTCGTCCCTGTGGAAAGAGATACGTGGCCATAGCTGGACAAGAACACAGAATTCAAAGGAGGTATTGAAAACTAGAAGAGATATACAAGGGGTGAGGCCAGTATTGCAAGCCCAAAAGCCATTATTCGGGGCTTCCAAAAAGGAAGGGGAAGGGGGGAGGTCAAGGGTGGAGTTACATAAGTGGGCATGAGATCGGGGAATGGTGCCTAAACAAAGGCCACGGCCAGAGACTTCAGCAAGGGTGAGATGGCGAGGAAAGGCGGCGCAGCGCGGGGAAGCTAGAACTGTTTCATTGGGTTCTGCCATATAGGCAATACCTTCATAGTAAGGGGGTTGTGGACTCAGACAGAGCCAGCACTTAATCGTCAAATCTGGCCTGGAGGCGTTCAGGGAAGTGTAGGCACCTGATACTAGAGATAAAAATCTGTCTGCTGTACAGGGAATATTTAGGGACCCTTGCTGTGACTGGGGCTGTAACTGGGAGGAGGGATTCGGAGATGAAGGGGAAAAAAGGGGAACCGATGGGATGGGGAGAGACATGGGAGCCGGTAATGGCTGGGGGTTAGGGGAAAAAGGGCGTCGTTGATCCGAGAGGATGATGTTAGGACCAACAGAAACAATGAGGGGCTGCACACGGAGGTGGAGGGTGAAAAGGAGAACATCATCAAAACCGCCCTTCTTATAGAGTCGTAAACCCCAAGTCAAGCCATCTGTCCATTTAACACTTCGTTTCCCCGCGTTGGTAAATGTGATAATGAGGGGATTACAATTAGGAGGACTGGGGGAGCACACAGATGGACGGGATAGATTGTGGGTTATTGCTATCAAGTCCTGGTTCGCCTGGATCCAATATCCAGTGCCAATTGTTTCACATCCCCAGGCTGCACAAAATGGGCGCCTAGGGCACAAAGATCAACCGGAATGGAAGGAAACCACGTCCATTGGGGCCATTGTGAAGAAGAAACGGAGGTAATGATGGCTTGATTAACTGGATTGATGATCTCCCATCGTTGTTGGACCAGGACTGGAAGTGGTGACCGGAAGGAAGGTGGAGTAGATGATGTAAACCGCCAGAGAAAACGAGTTCAGGATCTGAGGTCCCATCTGTGATGTCGTCAGGGTTGTGGTTCTGAAAAAGGAAGAAGAAAAAAACTTCTCCCTG
>NW_025346478.1:0-9426 GCF_016433145.1 Gracilinanus agilis | reverse complement strand
GTTATTTTCTTGCCTGATTTCCTTTTGAGCTATTTCCCATTTCTGTAGCCAAATCTTTTCCAACTTTTTTGTGATCTCAAATTTGAACTCTTCAAGAGTTTGTGACCAGTTTTCATTTTGGGAGGGTCCAGATGCTTGTTTGTTCTCTTCTTCTGTTTGCTTGGTTGTCTGGATTTTCTCTGTGTAAAAGTTGTTGAGTGTTAAAGATTTCTTCTTGTTAATCTTTCTCTTTTGGCCTTCCTGATTCTGGGTTGCCATCATTAGCCCAGCCTGTTCTCAGCTTTATCCTTGCTCTAAGGGTCTGTCTGCACTCTTTTGGCTTCTGAGGTCTCAGGTCTGGTTGTTCTCAAGGTGAAGTCCTCTGAAGGACCCCCTTGCTTGATCCTCTGCTGCAGGCTCCTTTACAAGTCTCATGGTGCTGCTTCCAGAGTCGAATACCTGTCTGCGCTGGTTCTCCACTCAGGGTTTCAGAGCCTTCCCTCATGAATGTGCACCTGTGTCCGCCTCCATCCGGCCTGTGCTCTGTGCCAGGGCTCCATGCCTGCTCTCAAAGTCCATATGCATTATTTAGCATTTTGGGGTCCTAAGTCTTGCTGCTCTCAGGAATAGGCCCTGGATCTGCCAGTGACTCAATAGGTACCCCAAACTTGCCCTATCTCTCTTGAACTGCCTTTGGATCTGTAGGTGGTGTGTGTGTGTGGGGGGTTGCTCAGCTCACGATATAGTGAGAGATGTTTCACCCCTTTATAGATTGGAAAAGCCCTGATTTCATGTACCTTCCACCCTGCGCCCTGTTGTGGGGTCCCTCTGTTAGTCTAGATTTTGAGGAGTCCTGTATGTTTTAGTTAGGAGAGGTTAAGTGTTGCTTTTTACTCTGCTGCCATCTTAACCCAGAAGCCCCACCTGATATTCTTGAAACAAGGTTAGTCCTTCAGAGTCTGGCCCTTTCTTCTGCTTACCCAAATCAACATATCAGAGAATAGGCATACACATCACTATGGCAAGGAACATGAAAACAGAACAGGGCACACTGTCTATAAAGCATGGGAACAGGTGTGACCATTTCCTTTTTAAGTTTTTAATAATATTTATTTTTTAGAAAAGTTGACATGGTTATATGATTCATGCTCTTACTTTCCCCTTCACTATCCGAGCTCCTCCACCCCCATAGTGGATATGCATTTTCATTGGTTTTAACATGTGTCATTGATCAAGACCTATTTCCAAATTGTCAATAGTTGCATTGGTGTGGTAGTTTCGAGTCTACATACCCAAACATGGCTGCCTAAACCCATGTGTTCAAGCAATTCCTTTACTTCTGTGTTTCCACTCCTGTAGTTCTTCCTCTGTATGTGGGTAGGACTCTTTTCCATAAATCCCTCAGAATTGTCCTGGATCATTGCATTGCTGCTACTACAGATGTCTATTACATTTGATTTTACCACAGTGTACTGGGCTCTGTGTACAATGTTCTTCTGCCTCTGCTCCTTTCACTCTGCATCAATTTCTGGAGGTCTTTCCAATTCACATGGAATTCCTCCAATTTATTATTCTTTTGAGCACACTAGTATTCCATCACCAGAATATACCACAATTTCTTCAGCCGTTCTCCCATTGAAGGGCATACCCTCATTTTTCAGGTGTGCCATCACAAAAAGCATGGCTATAGTTTGGTATAAGTCTATTTATCTATGATCTCTTAAGATACAAAGACAACAATGGTATAGCTGGATCAAAGCGCAGGCATTCTTTTATAGCCCTTTGAGCATAGTTCCAAATTGCCAGACAGAATGGTTGGATCTGTTCACAACTCCACCAGCAATGCATTAATGTCCCAATTTTGCCACAACCCTTCCAAGATTTATTACTCTCCCTCTCTATCATTTAAGGCAATCTGCTAGGTGTAAGGTAATACCTCAGAGTTGCTTTGATTTGCATTTCTCTAATTGTTAGAGATTTAGAACACTTTCTCAGGTGCTTATTGATCTTTGGATTTCTTTATCTGAAAAATGCTTATTCATATCCTTTGCCCATTTATCAATTGGGGAATGGCTTGATTTTTTTAAACTTTTATTCCTCAAGAAAGACCCCATCACAAATTTTTTGTTGTTTAGTCATTTCAATTGTACTCAACTCTTTTTTTAACAAAATTTTAGCATTTATTTTTTAGAAAAGTTAAAATGGTTACATAATTCATGCTCTTACTTTCCCCTTCAGCCACTGAGCACCACCCTCCCAATGGATGAAGTGTATTTCCACTGGTTTTAACATGTGTCATTAATCAAGACCTATTTCCAAACTGTTGATAGTTGCATTGGTGAGGTAGTTTCAAATCTATATCCCCAATCAAGTCCGCCTCAACCCACGTGACCAAGCAGTTGTTTTTCTTCTGTTTCCACTCCTGTAGTTCTTCCTCTGAATGTGGATAACATTCTTTTCAATAAATAGCTCAGAATTGTCCTGAGTCATTGCATTGCTGCTAGTACAGAAGTCCATTGGATTCTCTTTTCCTACAGTGTATTGGTCTCTGTGTACAGTGTTCTTCTGGCTCTGATCCTTTTGCTCTGCAGCAATTCCTGGAGGTCTTTCCAGTTTACGTGGAATTCCTACAGTTTATTATTCCTTTGAGCACAATAGTATTATATCACCAGCATATACCACAATTTGTTCAGCCATTCCGCAATTGAAGGGCATACCTTCATTTTCCAGTTTTTTTGCCACCATAAAAAGTGCAGTTATAAATATTTTCATACAAGTCTGTTTATTTATGATCTCTTTGGGGTACAAACCCAACAATGATATGTCTGGATCAAAGGGCAGGCATTCTTTTATAGCCCTTTGAGCATAGTTCCAAATTGCCAGCCAGAATGGTAGGAACAGTTCACAGCTTCACCAGTAATGTACTAATGTCCAAGGTTTGCCACATCCCCTCCAGCATTCACTACTCTCCACTTTTTTTTTCATTTTAGCCAATTTGCTAGTTGTGAGGTGATACCTCAGAGTTGTTTTGATTTGTATTTCTCTATTAGAGATTTAGAACACTTTCTCATGTGCTTATTGATACTTTTGATTTCTTTATCTGAAAATTGCTTATTCATGTCTCTTGCCTATTTATCAATTGGGGAATGGTTTAATTTTTTATACAATTGGTTTAACTGCTTGTATATTTGAGTAATTGGACCCCTGTCAGAGTTTTTTGTTATAAATTTTTTTTCCTAATTTGTTGTTTCCCTTCTGGTTTTGGCTAGATTGTTTATATTTGTACAAAAGCTTTTTAGTTTGATATAATCAAAATAATTTATTTTACATTTTGTAATTTTCTCTAACTCTTGCTTGGTATTAAAATCTTTCCTTTCCCAGAGTTCTGACAAGTATACTATTCTGTGTTCTCTTAACTTTATAGTTTCCCTCTTTATATTCAAGTCATTCACCCATTCTGAACTTATCTTGGCGATTTTTTCTTAGGGATTTCTTTGATGGCTTGTTCAATTTCTTTTTCTGAAATGGGATTATTTAGGTATTTTATTTCTTCTGCTGTTAATCTAGGCAATTTGTATTTTTGTAAATATTCATCCATATCTCTTGGATTGCTATATTTATTGCTATATAGCTGGGCAAAATAGTTTTTAATGATTGCCTTAATTTCCCCTTCATTAGAGGTGAGGTATCCTTTTTCATCTTTGATACTATCAATTTAGTTTTCTTCTTTCCTTTTCTAGTTACATTGACCAGTACTTTGTCTATTTTATCTGTTTTTTCTTTCAAAAATCAGCTACTAGTCTTATTTATTAATTCAATGGTTCTTTCACTTTCAATTTTCTTAATTTCTCCCTTGATTTTTAGTAGTTTGAATTTATATTTCATTTGAGGATTTTAATTTGTTTGCTTTCTAATTTTTTTAAATTTCATGCCTAATTCATTAATCTCTGCCCCCCCTGTTTTGTTAATATATGCACTCAAGGATATAAATTTCCCCATGAGTACTGCCTTGCTGATCCCACAGAGTTTGGTAGGATGTCTCATCATTGTCATTCTCTTCAATGAAATTGTTGTTTATTTCTATGATTTCTTCTTTGACTAGCTCATTTTGGAGAACCATATTATTTAATTTCCAATTAGTTTTTGATTTTCCTGTCCAGGTGCCCTTACTAATTATTATTTTTATTGCATTATAGTCTGAGAAGGTTACATTTATTATTTCTGCTCTTTTGCATTTGTTTCCAATGTTTCTATACCCTATTACATGGTCAGTCTTTGTGAATGTACCATGTGCAGCTGAAAAGAAGTTGTATTCCATTTTTTTCCTCTTTATTTTTTTCAACATATCTATTAAATCTATTTTTTTTGAGTCTTCATTCATCTCTCTTACATCTTTTTTATTTATTTATTGGTTTGATTTATCCAGATCTGAAAGAGGGATATTTAGATTTCCCATTCACTTTCAGAGCTTTAATTATCAGTTGTGTATTAGCCAACATTTAGGTATGCTCTCCTAGTTCTACCCGTTCTTCTTACACTACTTCCTTTTAAACCAGTGGTTTGCTTTATGCCAGTAACCATTGTCCCCTCCTTGATTAATTCCTTTTCTACCCCCTCCCTTATTATTCCCCTCTATTTAGTTTTAAGGCCTAATGAATTCTCTCCCCCTTTTTCTCCCCTCCCTTTTATGACTTCCCCATTCCCCTGCTCTCCTTGGTTTATCCCTTCTGACTTTCTCAGTAGGGTTAGATAGAGTTCCCAATGGATAAAGCTACTCTTTCCACTCAGGGTTAATTACACTGAGAGTAAGGTTTAAATATTACCTCTTAATACTTTTTTCCTCTTCTTCTTATAATAATATTTGTCCCCTCCCCTTCCCATGCCCTCTTTGTGTGTAATAGAATGTCCTATTTTTCTTATTCACTCAAGATTCTTTTCTTGTCCCCTATTATTCACCCCGTTCTTTACCCCCCATTATCATCTTAGACCATTTAGCATTCCAAACTCTCCCTATGAATAATTCTTCTAATTACTATAATAGTGAATACTATAATAGCGAATAGAGTTCACTACAGAGAATTATACATAACATTTATCCACATAGGAATAACAATAATTAGATTATATTGAAGCCCTTAAAGAGGCAAATTTAAAGAATAGGAGTTTTCTTTCCATTCTATTTCACTCTGTTTCTCATTTACCTTTTTGACGTTCCTCTTGATTTTTGTGGTTAGATATCGAACATTCCATTTAGTCCTGCTCTTTTCTGCGCAAATACTAGGTAATCGTCTATCTTGTTGAATGCTCAGACTTTCTACTGGAAATACATGGTTAATTTTGATGGGTAGGTGATCTTAAGTTGTAGACCCAGTTCTCTTGCCTTTCTCAATATCATATTCCAAGTCTTGTGGTCTTTTAGTGTGAAGGCTGCCAGATCCTGTGTTATCCTGATTGTTGCTCCTTGATATCTGAATTGTCTCTTTCTGCCTTCTTGTAAAAATTTTTCTTTTTTCTTTTATTTGGAACCTTATGAATTTGGCTATTATATTTTTGGGAGTTGTCTTTTCTGGGTCTAGTGTAGAGGGTGATCTATGGATCCTTTCATTTTCTATATTTCCCTCTTGTTGTAGAACTTCAGGGCAATTTTACTGAGTAATTTCTTTTAGTATGCAGTCCAAATTTCTATTAATTTCTACTTTTTCAGGAAGACCACAGATTCTCAGACCTGTTTTCTTGGTCTGTCACTTTCTCATTGAGATATTTCATGTTTCCTTCTATTTTATCAGTCTTTTGACTGTTTTATTTTTTCTCGTTGTCTTGAGAGATCATTAGCTTCTAATGGCTCAATTCTAGCCTTTAGGGACTGGTATTCCTTTTCAATCTGTTCATTTCTGGTGTTTAATTTGCTTCTTAGTTAATTTGATTTCTGAACCTTACTTTCCAATTGCAAGATTCTACTTTTTAAACTGTTATTTTCTTGCCAGATTTTGGTTTCCAATTTGCTTACCATTTCGTTTGATTTGGGGGCATCTTTCTCCAATTGGGAGTTTCTGTCTTCTAACCTGTTAATTTCCTTTTTTTCTATTTTTTTTTACTTTTTTCTTTATTTTATTTAGAAAATGTGTGAACAGTCATAATTTATTCATTTCAGCATGCATTAAACTCCAAACATATGTTTAATAAAGATGCAGTTCATTGAGGGAGATAGAGAACTTACTTAATTTGATTCAATTCAACAATCATTAATTTATTTAGCATCTTCTATGTTCCAGAAACTCTTGTCAATCTCTAAGCATACAATAAGAAAAAAAAGAAATAGTCCTTGACATCAAAGAGCTTATCATCTACTTGGATGTGGAGAAAAATGAGATAGAGAGAGGGAATGCTATGGATATAGAAAGGCAGAGATATTTCTCTATACAGTTAAGTAAGTACAAACTATATATAAAATAAGTTGAAAACAATGGAATGGGAACTAAAGAAATCAAGATTCTTATAGGTGGTGGCACATGACCTAAGCACCATTAGAATATGTCCTCCAATATAGGAATTTTAGAACCTCATCACAGTAGAAATATGATGACAATAACAAAGAACTTGATTTTAACTACAAAGGAAGAATTTCAAAGAAGTGTAATTGATAGAAATCTTGGGAAGCAGTTATTACATTTCATCCTAATAGATAAGGAGGAAGCTACCCGGCATAGCTTATAATCTTCCATGGACTACAGGAAAGCAGAATTCAGAGTTCAGAGTTGGAATAGGTAATATTTTGTAGCCTGAGACTATAACAGAGAAGTTTAGCTCAAGAGGGAACTACTTAGGAACAAAATTCTGGGGGCAAAGTTGTAAATAACCTCCACGAATAAAAGGGAAAGTAGTTACTGAGCCTAATTTGATTGTATTAGGAGTTCATTTTATTTGTATTATCATTCTATTAGGAGCAGATTTAAAAGAATATGCATAGGGGACAGAAATGAGGGAAAATAACCAAGAATTAATTTTTCAAGGTAGCAAGAGCCTATAAGAATAGTATCAGGAAGGCTAAATAAAGCCAAGTCTGAGCTGAAGCTAATGATAAATATTAAATCCAAAAAATAGTTCATCTAGCTATTTTGATGATATAAAACATTTTCTTGATGTGAAAGGAAGAATATAACTATAGAAAGAAAAGAAACTATTTAATTCTTAAGTTTGTTTTCTCTACCAAGGAAAATGATCTGCAAATTGAGAATAGGAAAAATGGTTTAACAAGGGAACTAAAACCTAAAACCCAAGATTAGTAAGTAGCTCATAAAAGGTCACACATACCTTCCTCAATGAGTTCAAGTTACCTGGCACAGATATACTACATTCTAAGATACTTTAAAAAAATGTACATGATTTTTTAAATAACATGGAGAAAGGGAGAGATGGCACAGGAATGGATATAGACAAAAGCATCAGTTTTCAAAAAGGGAAAGATAAATACTTTAATACATATAGACTGATGAGTTTAATTTCAGTTACTGGCATAATTCTAGAACAGATTATTGGATAATGTGGGAGGTAGGTAGGTGGTTCAATGGTTTGAGAGATAGGCCTAGAGATAGGAGGTCCTGGGTTCAAATATGGCTGCAGACATTTTCTTGTGTGTGACTCTAGGTAAGTCACTTAACCCCCCCACCATTGCCCAACTCTTACCACTCTTCTGCCTTGGAACCAATACACTGTATTGATTATAAGATATAAGGTAAGGATTAATAGTTTGTAACTGCTAGAAATAGACTAAGAATCATCAGGTTATTAAAGATGAGTCATAACAGACTCACCTAATTTCCTTTTTTTTTTAAAGAATAACTAAACTTCATGACTGGGAAAGCAGTAAATGAAGTGGTATCCATACACTTCAGCAAAGCAGTTGACAATAACTCAATTAATAAACAAGATGAAAAGATGATAGATGATATCTATAAACATATTACTCATTATATTATATATTATGCATAATATAGATTAGATTAGATTATAAACAAGATGAAAAGATGATAGATAGATAAAGGAAATTGAGTTGCTTTGAACTAGTTGAAAGATCCAAAGAGTGAAATGTCAACCTGGAGGGAAAAGTCCATCAGAATGCAAGGTTTCTATCCTTGGACCTATTTTTGTAATATTTTTATTAATGACTTAGATGAAGGCATAGATGGGATACTTATCAAACAGATCCAAAACTGAAAGAGATAGTCAATCAAAAGACATATATTAAGAATGTTCTATAGGTCAGGTATGGTGCTTAGTACTGGGGATTCCATGTTCCTTTAAGGAGGTCACAGTTTAATGAGAAAAACAACATGCAAACAGCTAGCTATGTATATACAAGATATAAATAGTGTAAATGGAAGATCATCTCAGAGGAATGGGGAGGACTGGGGTGGGGGTGGGGGACAAGAGAAATGTCTGTAGAAGGTGAGATCTGAGCTGACTTGATGGAACTAAAGAAACCAGGAAATGAAGGAAAGTTAGGGGAACATTTCAGGCATTTCAGAAAAACAGCCAATGAAAAAGCAAGTTATCAGAAGGTGGAATGTCATATAAGAATATCAAGTAGACCAGTACAGCTAGATCTTAAGAGTCTGTGAAGGAAAAATAAACTTTAAGAACAATGGATAGGTATAAAAGGAGCCAGGTTGTGAAAAGCTTTAAATAACAAAAAGGTAAAAACAATCCCTGTTTTCAAGGAATTCCATGGAATGGGGGAGATAATATGCAAACAACTATGTACAAACAAGATATAGACAGGATAATTTGGGATTCTCCTGGAGGGAAAGTACTAGCAAACCAGGAGAGGCTTCTTGCAGAGTGTGGGACATGAGAGGAGATCTGAAGGAAGCTAAGAGTGAGCAATGAGGAGACAGAGTTCCAGGCATGGGAGACAAGCCACTAAAAATGTCCAGAGTATGAAAATGAGTATTGTGTGCAAAAAACTGCAAGGTGAGGAGTGTCACTGGATCACAGAGCACATGAAGGGTTGTAGGGTAAGAAGCTGGAGAGATAAAAAGGGGCCTAGAAGAGCTTTAAAAGCCATTGGATTTCATATTTGATCTTGGAGATAAAAGAGCCCCCCACTTTTATTGAAAAAGCAGAGTAACGTGGTCAGACTGGCACTTCCAGCAAATCAGTCTGACAGCTAAGTAGAAGACTGGAGAGGACAGAGAAGTTAAGCAGGCAGACCAACCAGCAAGCTATTCCCAGGAGTGAGGTGATGATGGCCTGACCCAGGGTGAGGGGCAGTATCAGATGAGAGAAGAGGGTGCACAAGAGATGTCTGCCTTTTCACCAGCTGTCTTCCCTGCCTGAATGCCCTTCCTCCTCACCTCCACCTCATTCCTAGTATCTTCCTTCTGAAATTCTCTTCCACATATAGTCACATCTGAAGTTGCACACTGATCATTCAGCCCATTAGGATCA
>NW_025346477.1:0-10835 GCF_016433145.1 Gracilinanus agilis | reverse complement strand
TTCTTAGGGAGTTCTTTGATGGCTTGTTCAATTTCTTTTTCTGATATAGGATTATTTAGATATTCTATTTCTTCTGCTGTTAATCTAAGCAGTTTATATTTTTGGAAATATTCATCCATATCTCCTAAATTGTTATATTTATTGCCATATATTTGGGCAAAATAGTTTTTAATGGTTGCCTTAATTTCCCCTTCATTAGAGGTGAGGTCTCCCTTTTCATCTTTGATACTATTAATTTGGTTTTCTTCTTTCCTTTTTTTTTATTAGATTGACCAGTACTTTGTCTATTTTATCTGTTTTTTCAAAGTACCAGCTTCTAGTCTTATTTATTAATTCAATAGTTCTTTTACTTTCAATTTTATTAATTTCTCCCTTGATTTTTAGTATTTCTAATTTAGTTTCCATCTGGGGATTTTTAATTTGCTCGCTTTCTAATTTTTTGAGTTGCATGCCCAATTCATTGATCTCTGCCCTCCTTAATTTGTTAATATATGCACTCAAGGATATAAATTTCCCCCTGAGTACTGCCTTGGCCACATCCCACAGAGTTTGGTAGGATGTCTCATCATTGTCATTTTCTTCAATGAAATTGTTGATTGTTTCTATGATTCCTTCTTTGACAAATTGGTTTTGAAGAATCATATTATTTAATTTCCAATTCGTTTTTGATTTGCCTGTCCAGGTGCCCTTACTAATTATTATTGTTATTGCATTATCATCTAAGAAGGTTACGTTTATTATTTCTGCTCTTTTGCATTTGTTTACAATGATTCTATGCCCTATAACATGGTCAATCTTTGTGAATGTGCCATGTGCAGCTGAAAAGAAGGTGTATTCCTTTTTGTCCCTATTTATTTTTCTCCACATATCAATTAAATCTAATTTTTCTAGGACTTCATTCACCTCTCTTACCTCTTTCTTATTTATTTTTCAATTTGATTTATCTAGATCTTATAGAGGAATATTTAGATCTCCGACTAGTATGGTTTTACTATCTATTTCCTTCTTGAGCTCTGCCAGTTTCTCCTTTATGAATTTGGGTGCTATGCCACTTGGTGCATACATATTGAGCAGTGTTATTTCCTCATTGTTTATACTGCCTTTAATCAGGATGTAATGACCTTCCCTGTCTTTTTTAATCCTATCTATTTTTACTTTGGCTTTGTCAGAAATCATAATAGCCACTCCTGCCTTCTTTTTCTCATTTGATGCCCAAAAGATTTTGCTCAAAGCCTGAACCTTAAACTTGTGTATGTCCACCCGCCTCATATGTGTTTCTTGTAGACAACATATGGTGGGATTTTGGTTTCTAATCCACTCAGCTATTTGCTTCCGTTTTATGAGCGAGTTCATCCCATTCACATTCAGAGTTATAATCATCAGTTGTGCATTTTCTGACATTTTCGTTTCCTCCCCTATTCCTACCCCTTCTCCTTAAACTATTTCCTTTAAAACCAGTCGTTTGCTATTAAGACCCTATCCCTTATCCCCTCCCTTGATTAACTTCCCTTTCTACCCCCTTCCTTATTTCCCCCCCTCTTTTTGTTTTTAATGGCCTAATGAATTCCCTCCCCCTTCTTCTCCCCTCCCTTTTTTTGACCTCCCCACTCCCCTGTTTCCCTTGATTTATCCCTTCTGACTTTCTCAGAAGGGTTAGATAGGAGTTTTATGTCCCAATGGATAGTATAGCTACTCTTCCCTCTCCAGGTTGATTACACTGTCTTCCATTTTCCTCAAAATCTCAGTTTTGAACTCTTCCATAGCTTGTGAGGAGTTTTCCTTATTTGAGGAGGGTCCGGATGCTTGTTTGTTCTCCTCCTCTGTTTGCTTGGTTGTCTAGATTTTCTCTGTGTAAAAGTTGTCGAGTGTTAAAGACCTCTTTTTCTTGTTGTTAATCTTTCTCTTCTGAACTTCCTGAGACTGGGTAGCCATTGTTAGCCCAGCAGCTTCTCAGGTTTATCCTCGCGCTCAGTGTCTCTCCGTGGTCTTTTGGCTCCTGAGGTCTGAGTTCTGTTTTTTTTCCAATGTCAAGCCCCCTGGTGGGCCCCCTTGCTTGATCATCTGCTGGAGGTTTCTTTACAAGTCTCAGGGCGCTGCTTCCACAGTCGTATACCCATCTGCACTGGTTCCCCACTCAGGGTTTCAGAGCTTTAGCTCCTGGCTGTGTCTGCCTCCACCCACGCCTCCGCCCGTGCCTGAACTCTGAGCCCGAGCTCTGCGCCATGAGTCTGCTCTCTGCGGCCTGCTCCCGTACTCAGATTTTGTGTGCGTTTGTTAGCTTTTTGGGGTCCTAAATCTTGCTGCTCTCAGGATCAGGCCCCGGAGCTGCCAATGACTTGATGGGTGCCCCAAACTTGCTCTATTTCTTTTTAGCTGGCTTCAGCGCTATAGATGTTGTGTGTGGAGGGGGTAAGGGTGGGGTGGTTGCTCAGCCTGCGATTTAGTGAGAGCTGTTTCACCCCTTTATAGCATGGAAATGCCTCGATTCCACGTACCTTCCACGCTGTGCCCTGTTGTGGGGTTCCTCCATTCGTCTGGACTTGTTTTTATGTCCCCTTGAGGAGTTTTGTGTGTTTCGGGCAGGAGAGGTTAAGAGCTGCTTCTTACTCTGCCGCCATCTTAACCTGGAACCAGTCACAGTAACTCTTAAAGATCAACAATAGAATGATAACAATTAACTCTTAAAGATCAACAATAGAATGATAACAATAACTTGTCAATTAGAGTGGAAAATATGGAGCATTTAGAGTCTGAAGGAGTTAGACTGGATCGTTTCTTTAGACTGTACTAGCTCTGATTCTTTGTTTTATTTGATATCCTGGCTAAGTAGTATAGAAAAATGATAAACTACTGGGGCAAAGAATATAGTGGAAGGCCAGGGAAGAGCTTTCTCAGAATCCAGGATCTTTCTATTTTTAGCTAATTATTGTTGTTAACATAGTCGTTTCTGTGCTGCTATAGCTAAGATTTCTGTGTTTCTAGCCTTCAAGGGCTATCCTCATTGCTTACATTTAAGTGCCCCTCAGCCTATTACCAATTATCTATTAATAAACTGTTGATGGGACTCTCTGAATTTAGCTAGTCTAATTTTTAGACAATTGACACACAGTTGATCAGTGAGTCTCTCCAGCTTACTGTTTCCTAATATGATGTTATATTTGTGACACGCATGAACGGAACACTCTCCTTTCTTATTTCTACTTCTTGGACTCCTGAGGATCCTCTAAAGCAGTGTTTCCCAAAGTGGGTGCCACTGCCCCCTGGTGGGTGCTGCAGCAATCCACAGGGGCGGTGATGGCCACAGGTGCATTTATCTTTCCTATTAATTGCTATTAAAGTTTTAAAAAAATTAATTTTCAGGGCCCTAAGTAATATTTTTTTCTGGAAAGGGGGCAGTAGGCCAAAAAAGTTTGGGAACCACTGCTCTAAAGCTTTCCCCAAGTGCAACATCATAAGCAGGGGTTTGCCTGGTTTATAATTCCCCAGATGGTAGTCCTTTTCTGTTCCTATGGGCCATGACCCCCAATTACTTTATATTTGTTTGTGTATATGCTGAATTCATTCTCCACTTACTTTCCCACCAGTAGAATGTCATCTTGAGGATAGGAACTATTGTTGTACTTGTTTTTCTGAATTGAAGGGGTAGAAACTTCAGGAGCTTGTACCCAACTGGTATGGCCTCTGGGCACATAGGATTACTGCATTTCATTGTTAGAAGGGAGGGAAGGATTTTATTGTCCTGACATTTGTTTATTCCAATTAATGGAAATCATTTACATGCCATCACCCTGTCTTTGAGATAATATTCTTTAGCACAGAGCTTAAAACAAGTAACTCCATTGCACTGGCAGAATTATGTGTAATTATGAATATAGCTCTGTTAGATTAATCCCAATTTTAGTCAATTTGTTAGATTTTCCTGGTTTTTTGATAAAGGAATAAAACCTAGTTTTCTCTTTAATTTAATTCCCCAAGAATCTCCAAAATAAGGAGTATAGTTATCAACTAAAAGTATCTCATTCGGATTATGTAATTGGGCAAATGGAAATCCCAAGACCAATATTCTATCCTTGCCTAAAATTAATCAAGATAAAGGCTGAGGGGCAAGTTATCCATTATCCTAATATTATGATTTCCAGGACATTCAAGCTTTTCTCATCTTTTCCCAAAGACTTCACTCAAGGGACAAGATTATCTGAGTAAATTGTAAAGGCATAGAGCCAGAAGAATCAAATTTGGTCTTGACACTTGTAGGCATCAATAGCATCGGTTTTAGTTTAATTAGAATTCCATGTTTATTTTAAATTTTCCTTTTATTACTGCTTGTTGTTATTGTTTGTTGTTTGCTCATTTCAGATCATGTCTGACTCTTCATGATCCCATTTGAATTATCTTGACAAAGATGTTGGAATGGTGTGCCATTTTTCCACATCATTTGCCAGATGAGGAAACTGAATCAGAGTTAAGTGACTTTCCCAGAGTCACACAGCCAGTAAGTGTCTGAGATTGGATTTTAATTTCATCTTCTTAACTCCATGTCCAGTGCTTTTTCCAGTGTGCCATCTACTTGCCCCATTTATCGCCGTTATATTTGCCTAACTGGCAATTTTAAAAATTATTTTGGACTTTCTCTCTTTTGACTCCATATAATTATTTGGACCTGTTTAGTTTTGCTTCACTCTTTCATCTTTCCCTTCCTTTCCATTCCTGCTATCATTTCTTTGAGCTAAGCCACCTCTGACTTATTTCAATCATCTTTTAACTAGAGTAGGAAGAGACTAGACTCATAGAAGAAATTTAGACCATCTCCATTTTAAATATGAGGAAACTGAGGCATATAAAGGCTAGGTGATTTACTCAAAGACACATGATATACAGAGCTCCCCTTATCACTAGAGTGCTTGGTGAAGTCATATTCAAGCTCTGGGAGTTGAGAGTTACACCTAGATTGACAGTTGATGACAGTTGGAGACTTTGGAATGTTTGCAGAGGCCATGAGAAAAAAAAAAGGCAGTTGGCCAGAGAGGGTATAAATACCCTAAGAGACTTCTGAGAGGGGCCTTTTGATTTGGGACCCTTGGCTTTTGGTTTAAGAGCTTTGACCTGAAATCCTTGACTAAAACATCAACCTGATCTTGGACATTGATTGACCTGTGGGTGTGACCGTGAATCCTCTGATTCTCTCTGAATTCCCCCTAGATATTTAGGCATTTAAAACATCTCTAGATATTTAGGTATCCTGGACCCCGGGGGGGGGGGATCCGGGAAGTGGGTAGGAAAAGAAGAATAGGGTGGTAAGGGTGATATTTCTTGAAGGCTGTAGGACAGGCACAACAACCAGCAGTAAGAAGCTGAGAGAGACCATCAATATTTGTGTAATCCAATCAGAGTGCTTACTCTGGTTTGGCTGTGGCCAGGCTGAGCCAGAGGAGGTGAAGAGCAAGAGCCCAGCATTACTGAACAGCCTACAGTCCTGAGGGATTAGTGTCATAGATTTAGTGACAGGGTCTCCTATTCCCATTCCATTCATGATCATTCCTTTCCCTTGTTAACAACATAGATAAAATTTATTAAATACCCTCCTGGAGTAGTTATTCCATCACCACTCTAGGGAGGGAGAAACACAGTCAGATGAATGTTATCCAAGGCTAATAGAGCCCAATGCTAATAATCAATCAACCCCAGGTGGGACCTGAAAGGGTTACCCATCCACTGATCTTTAGGGAATCCCGCCTGGGCACTGTTATAAAGAAGGGCAGTTATTATAACATCCAGCTGAGTGGCAGGACCCGAGTGTCCCTGCACCAGCCATCAGGGAACCAAATCACAGCTTCCTCAGATTAATAACAATATAATAACTAGCCTATTAGGAGTATAAAGATACCATCTACAATCTCAATTTTTTATAACAGTGATTACTCCTTCTCTGAATTTATGTGATATGTATTTACTACTTAATTTAGCTCTAGAAAGGTTTAAAATGGAAGAGGAAGAAAAAAACATGGAATTTAAGGAGGTACCTTAGATTCACTTTTAGACAACATGGGAATGGCTGAACAAATTGTTGTATACAAATATAACAGAATTTTGAAGTGTGATAAATGATAAAAAAAGATCATTTCAGAGAATCTTGGTTAGTATGAACAGACAAAGAATGAAGTGAGCTGAATCATACAAATCATAACAAATCATACAAAACATAACAATATCATGGAGGACAAATCATACAAAACATAACAATATCATGAAGAAAAAACAACTTTGGAAGATTTAAAAACTGTGAGCAAAGCAAGAACAAACCATATTTCCTGGTAGAGAGGTGACAGACACAACTTGCATACATTCTTTCAACTAATAGGGAATGAAACAAGTATTGGAGGGGAGGTTAGACATAATAATGTGACAAAAAGAGAATACCATTTTAATCATTTAAAAATGTCTAGAAGAGAACAGAAGGAAGTTCTGATAAAATTCAAAATAAGCAGAATAGTTTCAAAAGTACATGTAAAATCTATTATATACTTTCAAAAAATGAAAAAAGTGGTGTTAAATGGATATTCATAGTTTCATATAAAATTCTATGTAAGGAAATATATATTTTAGTATTTAAGTTTAGAATTTAAAAGTTTGTAAAAAGTCTACTTTGTGCCATGTACTGTGCCAGGCACAGAAGCTATGAAAACATACATGCATGAAATAGTCCCTGATTAAATTTTCCTGCAGGGTAGAGGGAAGAAAGAACAATATATACATGGAAGTAAGATATATGCAAAATAATTGCCTAAGGGAAACATAATACCAAATCAAAGGCTCAGGGTAAGTTTCTTATAAGCTGGTAGTAATGAATTTGGAAGGAAAGTTGGAATGACCTTCTTTCTCACCTCTGCCTTATAGAATACCATGTGTGAAGAATAGCCTGTGCAAGAGATGGGAGATTGAATATCAATGGAATATCATAACAGTTAAAAGAGAAGCAAGCCAATTTGGCTTACATAGAGAGTGAATGAAGAAAGGTAGACTGGACCAAGATTGTGAAGAACTTTAAGAGCCAATCAGAGTTTGCATGGCAACAAAGGAATGGTTCAGAGAAGGACTACACAGGTTTTTATGGGGATCATCTCTTCATATGTATCTGAGAACGAATTATTACAGATTAATTTTGGAAAATCATGGAAAGACCTACATGAAATTATGAAGAGTAGAATGGGCAGAACAAATAGAACATTATATAGAGCAACAGGAATATTGTTAAAGAATGACTTGCATACATCCACCTCCAAAGAAAGAACTGATAAATAGAAATAAGCAAGGCACAGCTTTATATATGCAAATAACTTTTTTTTTGGTCAAATGCCTTCTTTAATGCAGGTAGGGGAGGGAGGGAGGGACTTAACTGGATATTTTACTATACCAAAAAAATACTTAAAAAACATATATGTATGTGTATAATAACATATATATGCATATATATATATATATATATTGTAATATGGAAAATGGCAGGGTGGAATTCCTGCAGGATAAGGGTCAAGCCTCACCCAGAATTCCAGGGGACCCCCCCCCTGGAGAACTCTGGGTGAGAGGACAGTTGGAAAGGAGTTGAACAGTTGATTCCTGGGGGTTCAGGTGAGCAGGTCTCTCTGCTCACTGTTCCTGGTTTGGGGTTTGCCTGGGAGGCCATAGTGGCAAAAGCCATTGTTGTTTCTACTCAGGAGTTTGCCTGTCTAGTGGAATTAGACCTTCATTGCAATATCATTTTATTATTCTTTTAGTTATTTAGATATTAGGAGTAATTACTATTAGCTTTGAGGGCAAGGTAGCTAAAGGTCTGCCACTCCCTCTTGGGGAGGAGGGGCAGTTTCTACCTAACTGATCAGGGCTTCCCAGTTCGTCCAAATCCTTGATACCCCTTCCCTGCCTTCCCTTCTTTCTTTTATCAATATAAGCTTTATCTTTAGTAGCAGTGCCTGAGTATTATTTGGGTATACTCACTACAGTCATTAAGCTTGGCTCCTGTCAGTGGCCAGCCTAAGAAGTTAGATCCTTCTCAGTCCTTAACATCAAGATATCTAGCTTCTCCTCTGTTCCTCAGTCAAACCTGTGGGAAATATAAGTTGAGGGGAACATCATTAGAGATTTGCCTTTGCTCAATCTTGCTTGAAGACACACTGCCCTGTCTCCATTTTCAACTGAAAACCAACTGCTTGGGGTAGGGGTTTGAGAGCAAGGAGTACCTTACCCCCTCCCTACTCACTCAAGCCTGTTTGTGGGGGAGAAATGAGTCTTGCTGGCTCTTAGCCCAGGCTGGTCCATCAGCTTCCCAAACATCTCTGTTATAACAAACAAAACAATATGCATATATAGGGGGAAAAAAACCAAACATCTATTTTGTGTAGAGTGCCCTGATAGGAACTAGGAGATTAAGGAAACTCAGTATATTTCAAGCTACCCAGCATATGGCACACACATAGTCCCAGTTGCACATTATTTTGCATTTCTCCTTAGTTGTTTCATATGAATTCCATCTACTCCACTTTGTAGTTGGTCTGGTTCTTCTCTCATTGGGCAGCTACAACCTTTCCCTAAAGCTTATCAGTCTTTCCAGGTATGTTAGACTTGGAGTGAAGAAAACCTGTGTTCAAATCCTTTCCCAGATCCATACTAGATGTATAACTCAGGGAAAATCATTGAATCTCTCTTTATCTCATTTTCCTCATTTGTAATAATAGCATATACCTTAAGGATTGTTGTGAGGATCAAATGAGATAATCTGTGTAACACACTTTGCAAATCTTAAATAATTATTTAAATTTAGCTATTATTATTCTTGTTGCCATATTTTCTGTTGTTGTTGTCAGATCACCTTATCCAAGTGATATGCAAACTACTTAAAATGAGAGACTCTCACACTTCTTCTATTCCCAATAGCAACTCCAATTCAGAATTTGGAATAAGAAGACCTAAGTTCAAATACTAATTTTGCAACTTACTAGCAATATTATCTTAAGCAAGTTATTACCTCACTGAGCCTCAGTTTCTGCATTTATAAAAAGAAGCAGCTGGGCCAAATTGTCTCTAAGGTTCCTTTCTAATCTAAAACTTGTGATAAAAATAACAAGTGTGTGCTTAAATATCACATATACTAAAATTGGAATGATACATAAATTAGTATGGTCTCTGCTCAAAGATGACAGGCAAATTTGTGAAGCATTCCATATTTTTTTCAAAATTGGCTCAAAGAGGGAATAACATCCACATTTGGTTGAATATAGAAATCTATCTTACCCTGTGGGGAAGGAGTAAGGGAAGAGGATAAAAGAAGTAATGAGATTAACAGAAGGGAGTCTAAATTAGTGAAGGTAGTGATGAAGAAGGATAGAATGAAAGGAGAGAGAAAGAGACAGACAGACAGACAGACAGATAAACTGGGGGTGAGGAATAGGATTGAGAGAAATACAGTTAGTAATCCCAACTGTAAATGTGAATGGAATGAACTCACCCACAAAATGGAAGAGTGGATTAAAAATCAGAATCCTACAATATACTATTTGTAAGAAATTAAATTTAGGGTTTTCACTAAAATATAAAAGTCCTTAAGTAATATTGTGGTCTCTGATTTAAAAATATTATAGCTCAAGACAAAATGACTTTTATTAACTTTTATTTACAAAAAGGCAGAAAGAGTAAAAATAGATAAATGTAAGAAGAGGGTAGAGAAAATGTCTAACCTATCACACTAAATGTTGCTCCAGTGTCTGGCTAAGCCCCAGCAGGGCTCAGTAACCCTAAGCCAGAGGACTTGGTAGTGTCTTAAGTAAGGGTTCCACCAATGCATCCTCCTTCAGGAAAGGAAGGCCTTTCAGGAACTAATCTCTCCAGAAGCCAAGGAAGGAAGACCAGCTATTCACTCACTCAAGACAAAGTCCAAAGGAGAAGATCCAGGAGCAGTCCTCCAAGAAGCAGTTCAAGCCGAAGCTCAAGTCCAAAGTTACCTCCAAAAGCCAAGTCACCAGGAGAAGCCTCTTAGACAGGAAGTCCAGGACTATTTATAGTCCTTTTTCCATGTCACTTCCTGTCCCTTCCTCAACTTTAAGGGAACCAATTGCAGTCTTTCACTTTGCTTAGCACTGCCCAGGGGTGGTCAGTGGCCTCTGGAGTTCTCACCTACTTTAGTAAGTGACTTGCAAATTCTCTTACTTAGTGTTAAGTAGGGATATTAAGTTTTTGGTTGATTAATTTAAAAGTTGCTGATTGATAGACAAAAAAACTTTGATTCACTCTTCACAACACACAGAATAAAGGTAAGGAGCTAGAGCAGAATCTATTATATTTAGCTGAAGTAAAAAAAAAGCAAGAGTAGCAATCATATCAGACAAAGCAAAAGTAAAAATAGATCAAATTAAAACAGATAAGAAAATTATATCTTAAATAATGGCATCATAGACATTGAAGCAATATTAGTACTAAACATGTGTGCACCAAATAGTACAACTTCCCAACTTTTTTTAACATTTATTAATAATCGTTTTTAACATGGTTACATGATTCATGCTCCTCCTTTACCCTTCACCCCCCCCCCCCGCACTTCCCCCACCCATAGCCGATGCGCATTTCCACTAGTTTTGTCATGTGTCCTTGATCAAGACCAATTTCCAAATTGTTGGTAGTTGCATTGGTGTGGTAGTTTCGAGTCCACACCCTCAATCATGTCCACCCCGACCCATGCGTTCAAGCAGTTGTTTTTCTTATATGTTTCCTCTCCTGCAGTTCTTCCTCTGAATGTGGGTAGCGTCTTTACCATAAATCCCTCAGAGTTGTCCTGGGTCATTGTATTG